>NW_011889103.1:902318-962119 GCF_000151845.1 Pteropus vampyrus | reverse complement strand
TTTACATAGCATAATGTCCTAAAGTTTGCCCATATTGTAGCATGGGACATCAATTCTTTCCTTTTTGAAGCTGAATACAATGCAATGTTTTAAGCCACAAATTCCATTTGGAGAAATACGTCCTAAAAAAAAAATCTTTGGTGATGGGGACCTCTCTTCTGCCTCCACCCCGTGCTGTGAGCCCTCCTTTGTAGCCTGCACGTTCCTGCTAGTCACTCCCCTAGCTAGTCGGCCTGTAAGGGCCAAGACCCAGCAGCACAGCCAAGTAGCCAAGAGAATGTCCATCTACTCCTCCAGGTCTGTGAAATCGGCCACATGTGCCAATAAATATGCCCACCTCAGCCTCCCCCATGATTCCCCCCAGGGCTAGCTCAGCTCCCTGCATTCATTAAAGCTGGAGATTGGGGCTGCCAGCCAGCACACAGCACATGGCCTGGCGCTCCCAAGATGCCCAATAAACGTATGTTGATGAATAAAAAAAAAAAAGAGAAAGAACGAACAAATGAATGAACGAACGAACACACACTGGGAAGATCCCAGAGATTATAAAGAAGTCAGATAAGCACTTTCTCCTCACAGAGTTTTACTCTAATGTTGGAGAAGATAAACAAGAAAACAAATACAATAACTACAGACTGTGGTCAGCGCCAGAGATGAGTGAGATGCTAAAAATCAAACCTATCCTCACTGTTCATTGTGAGTTAGCTGCACCTATGTAGGGCAGAGCCCAGGGCCTGTGCCCAAGGAGGTTGGGGTGCGGGTAAGGGAGGTTCAGGGGATGGGGCTGAGGTTGGTGGTGCTGGGAACAGCACTGCAACCTCTGAAGCGTTTAAGAAAGGGCTGATGGGACCTGAGCTGTGTTTTTAAAAAATCAGTTTGGCTTCTCTGTGGAGAAGTGTCTGTAAAGAGATAAGATTGTTCAGGAAAAGCAGCAATTGTCCAATATTTATTTATAGAATGGTCTAGGCTAATAAAGAGGGTAAGTGAATAGAAAAATGAACAAATAACTGAAATGCAGTACATACATCTGCAAGAGAAAAACATCTGGAGGAATAGACACACATATCTGTGGTAATGCAGACATTTCTCAAAGATGGGATTTCTGCTTTGCATGTTAACCATCTGCATTTTTATAAGGCACTTAGGTCATTCTTGTCATCAGCAGACATTTTAATTAAATAAAGAAGAAAGGGCAAATAAATGTGGGCTCATGAGAGGTACCCTGGGGCTCTGTTGGGGGTCCAGAATGGATTTTCCCAGGTGGAGTGCAGGTGAGGACAGGTAAGGAAGGAACATGATGGGGTGGTAGGGGGAGGGAGTCAAGGCCCAAATACCTGCATTGGCCTTGAGGTCCTCTGGAGTCACCATGACTACAAACCGAATGGCCCGCTCATTTCGAAACATCTCGTAGGACCACCTGCGGATGGAACGCATACACTTCACGGCAGCGATGCCATTGTTGGCGATGAGCACCTGGATGGAGAAAAGGACATCTACCTAGACTAGATGTTGTGTGCCACCCAAGGTCTGTTTCACAGCTACAGAGCCTCCCCGCAGTATATAGAACACATTATCCTTCATATTTTTACAGCACACAGCCCAGCATAGAGCAGGTGCTCAGAGTCTTCCAACTGCATGAATGAATAATCAGGTGGATGGATGGATGGATGGATGGATGGAAAAATAATGGATGGATAGATTAAAGGATGGATGATGGATGAATGGATGGATGGATGAATGGATGGATGGAAAAAAAGGATAGACAGATGGATGAAGGGATGGAGGGAGGGATGAATGGATGAATAAATGAATGATGATTTTTGACTCTTTTATTTGGTGCCATCATGATCACATTTTTTGAGTTTTGTATGGACCAAGCTACAATACAATGTATCTCACCAGCATTCATGCCATCCTCACAACAGGCCTTTGAAAGAGGTTGTATTATTATCCCTACTTGGGATTAAAGACATTAAAACTCAAAGGCGTTAAGGCACTTTCTCAAGGTCACACAGCTAGTAAGTGACAGAGCTGAGACTTGAACTCTCCACAGTGTGACCTGTGCTCTGAATGGACCCCTGTGGCTGCCTCTGCATCATGCAGGTTAAAGGCTCCAGATTTGGTAAGGAGGAAAGGCAGTAACGTTGGCTGGTCCCAGCAACAGAGAGCAATAGAAGAAACCTGGTTTCAATTCTCATTATGAGATGAACTTGACTGTGTGGCATTAGGCAGTTCCTTCTCCCTCTGAGCTCGCCTCCACATAAGAAGCTCAGACTGACCAACCACTTGGCCTGGTCTCTAAGAAACAAAACCAAGCTCTAGTTTTCTTATTTAAAAAAATTAGGCATGTGTCTTCAAAGCTCTGACTTACGGAGCAAGTCCATAATTTTAAGGCCCTTACATCATGGACTAATCTTCACAACAGCCCTGAAGGACAAGTCTCATTAGAGATTTGGAACGCAACTGCCTCTATTTTACAGAAGGGAAAACTGAGCCCAGATGTGACATTCTATGATTGGTCACAGCAGACAGACCCCAGAACTCCTGGCTTAGGTTCAGCGTTCTTTCTCCCCTTTCAAAAATGACAAATTTTAGCTGTTTCCTTTCATTACTGTTATTCAAGTAAATAGGTCTCCTCTCCTCTAAGAAGCTGTAAATCTTAGGAAGGCAGGGCTGGGTTTCATGCTTCCCTCCCAATAACCTAGGAACCCTTGCATAAAGCACATCAGGGTCCTTTGGGGAGCCTCCTGACCTTCTCAGAGGCCTGGCTCCTCCTCTGTGAAATGGTGTCATGCATGCTTAATATCTGCTGCTTCAGGCTGCCATGAGGGTGAAAATCTTAAAAAGTCTGGCACCCAGCACTTAGCAAGTGCTTGTCTTCTCTCTGCAGCGTGAGTACTCAGCCTGAAGCTGGTTCTCCCACACCACCCAGTCCCACCCAGAGTACCAGGACCCCATCTATACCTTCTCAATGACCTGATTCCCCCCAAAGCGTGTGACAAACTCGGCTGGAGAAGCTACGGTGAAGTCTCTCTGTAGATCCACCTTCCTCTGTTCTCGGCCCCTCTTCACCAGGTGGAGTCCCGACATACTGGGTCTGTGGAGGGAACAGGACAGATATGCATGAGCCAGGAAGCCTGGGACACTCAGGGAGGGAGTCGGGTGCCTGGCATCTATAAAACCCACAGGGACCGTGAAGCATTTATTTCAAGAGGCCAGCTCACGAATAAAGCAGGAGCAATCCCCTGACCCACACTCCAAGCTGTATATTTAGATTTTTAATCTTAAATTTTTACTTTATATGCCCATAATTTAGGAACTCAAATAATATCCAAAAACTTATAACAGAGGTGGAAGTCTATGATCAGGAAGTCACACATTCTAATACTTCAGACAGATTAAGCAGTATTGATAACTGTCATGTACTTTTTTGGATGCATATATCAAAAATTTTTTTAAAGTGAAAACGAACCAAAAAAATATATAATAAAAGAGGATTTTGCCCCACTCCTCCACAATGTGACACCAGAGAAAATCCCTTTTGTGGCATTTACACGTCTCCATAGTTCTGAACGATGTGAGTGTACTATTTTGTGGGTCATCCATCTGAGACACCACCTGTAGCCTTCCTATTTGGGATGAGGAATTAATGCTCTTATTTGGCCATGGCATCCATTTCCCTTCTCCCAACCTCTCAATAGGGCCATGCAATTTGCTAAATTTACTATTTCCAGAAGTGCTATTTATTCTTTCCAGAAGTGCTATTATTTGGATGCTGAAATTCCTGGACTGGCCCACCATGTTATTATGTATTTTTCTCTCTTCTATTTTTTTATCTCTTTTATTTTCTGGATGATTCCTTTAGCCTTCTAACTCCTCCGTTCAGTGGAACTTTTCACTTCTGCTATCATTTTAAATGTCTAAGAGCCTATTTTCATCTGCAAAGGTTTCTTTTTATGCATCCTGTTCCTATGTGTACATCCTCTCCAACCTTGATGAGTATTAATAATAGCTTTTTCAAGTTCTCGTCTCCTAGCATGATTTGTTTCGTCTAAGTTTCCTGTGTCATTTTGTTGGTTTGTTTGGGGCCTGTCTCCCGTATTAGAAACTACCCAAATGTTTGGTAGCCTTGGTCACTTCCTCATGACCAAGAGCAGGAACTTAAGGGTTGATCAGAAGTACTGGAATGTGATAAAGCCAGTGGACCCTGAGCTCAACACAGGGTGATCTGGGAGGGCTGTGTCTTTAAAGTCTTCCTCACTGGTCCAATTCCCCTGGGAAAAGTCTCTGGGTCTCCTGCCTGGAGGAAAGGCTGGCCAGGAGCCGGGGCAAAGAAGGAGGCGTAACTTCTCGGACAGGTCTGCGGGGCGGGGCAGGTTTTAGGATCGGGTACCTACACAGACCCTCATCCTCCTGTTAGGAATACTAGCCCCACACCCTCCACTGTGCCCATCATTCCCCAGTCCCAAGACCCTCTGCCTTTCCCTCTCCAGAGAACAAACCTCCTGCATTCTATTAGATGGAAGTGGGCAGCCCCCAGACGCACAGAGCAAGCAAGGGGCTCTGGGAGTCTTTCACCCAATCCTTCTCATTTTGGGATCCCCTTTACCCCCAGTTGCAGAGGCTCTGGGCACTGCCAGCTCCTGTGCCCATCGATATTTAGTAGGTTTTCGGCTCTCCTCACTGCTGCTTTACCAATCTGCCCTCTTGGTTGTGCTAAGCCACTTATTCATCTGCTTTCCAGCTTCCAAAATGTTGCTAACTTCCCTCCTGTCCTCCCAGGCTTGAGGGGTTTCCTCTTTTTTTAAAAAAAAAAATCTCTTTGCTGGCACTTGGTGAGATTTTGACCGGAGTGGAATCAGGCAGACGCATTCAGTCCACTCACTTAATCCTGCCACAGGGTATTCAAGCTAAAAGCCACTTGCCAGGAATTAGGTTAGAGGTTAGCCATTCAGAGGTGTGTCCAGAGACTATGTCATCAGGCATCTTGGAAGGCTGGGGCTGAGTCGACTCAGGGGGCCAAAAGCTTGGGTGAAAAATTGACTGCTCATAAGGAACATCGCCAGCATGCTGTGGCCTACTGCCTGAGCAGGCAACAGCAAGGATGGAAGCAAATAAGCAGTCAGGGAAGAGAAGTTCCATTTTATAGCCGAGAAAACTGAGGGCCAGCCAGGCAAAGGGTGTGGGTCACCAGCAAGTCAGCAGGCCTGGGGCTCTTTCCATCACACCAAGAAATGTTGGGTGTGGGCGTTTTCTGCTATTCAAAGACTTTACATCCAGTATAGTTTCCCATGGGAAAAAGCTTTCTGCAAACCTGAAGTCTGTCCCCAATCCCCAGAGTGAGCCTACCCGTCAGAGGTGAAAAAACAGACTTCTAGGTTAAAGGAAACAGAGAAATGAGTGACAGAAACCATCATGTTTATGTGCTACTACAGGATATTTTCAATTAGGACCTTTACCATTCTACTCGGCTTATTCATGGTGACTGACTGAATGAACAAATAAATGAACAAATGATTTCTGGCCCTTAAGATAGCCTCGCTGCCTCCCCAAAATTGCAAGCATCTTTTCTTCTAAAACCTCCCAGATTGAACTGCTGCAATGAAATAGGATTTAGAAAAGTACTTTGGAAGGTCAATATCATCTTGCAAATGTAAACAGTATTTTTATCATAAGTACGTTTCATGAACAGGTAGTTCAATTCATTTTCAAGAATTTTATTTCTTTACAAAAACAGGCATATTTGGCCCAAGGGCCATAACTTGCAGACCCCTGATCCAGTTATCCTAAAGATGCTGAAAGCCATGGCCATCCCATTATCCATTGGGTAAGGCACTCAGTTTCCTTATCTTTAAAATGAGAATAACATGGACCTGAATTGAAGTCTGAGGAGTAAATAAATTAATACACAGAAAGTAAACGATAGTATCTGGCACACATTATACTCTATATTATTATATCAGTGCAGTGAGGCCTGGGCCTGCTGATCTCTCAACCTCACCAGGAAAGGCATTCATTAGGCCACCCCCCGCCCAGGCCGGCTCCCCATCTGTGCACTCTCCTCACTCTGTTCACGACCTTCCCCAACGGGCTGGCTTGATCCTTTGGCTTCAGAAAGTCTGAGACATCCCATTTCCACACACACAAACATTAAAACTCTAGCAATCTGACCTAAAGTGCAACAAAGCAAACCTCGACCATTAGAAAAACACCACTGTATGGCCTGGGGAAAAACCATTCATGGCCACCATTTTGATATTAAAACTGGTGACAGAGCCATCCACCCGCTCCATCAGGTGGGTCACAAACCCATCACAGCAAAGTAGGTTGGTGAACACACATAATGCTTCGGGGCAGGGGGTGGATTGTTTAAGGCCCTGTCTACAGGCTGATGGCTATTTTTATTTGTTTTTGACAAAGCTGGAGGCCAACCAACATTGGCTCCAGAGTGCTGACCTTAGGCTGGCATTTGCTCCAAGGCAAGTGTGGTGGCTGAAATGATGACTTTGGAAATTGCTTCAGGTGCTATCAACGATGCAACAGAGCTGTCAGCCAAACACAGTCAGCTGCTGAGGCACGAGACCAGGCAGAAGCACATTGGGAGGGAGGAAATAATATTCTGCAGTGTCACCACGGATAAAGCACAGGAGGCTTCTCACTGAAACCTCATAGCCCTGTGCAGGATTGGCCACCGTCTCCTGCTCACAATGAGGAAACCGAGGCTCAGACAGGCCCCCACAATCTAATTTTGAAGCAGAAAGCTATCTGAGATAAATGAAAGTATCTCTATTGTCTGGACTTTAAAAAAACAAGCACAATGAGAGGCAATATGTGTAATGCAGGATCCTCAACTAGGGAGGCTACTGTGCTCCCTGGGGACATACGGCAATGTCTGCCGACATGTTTGGTTGTCATAACCTGATCAGTGCTATTGGCATCTAGTGGGCAGAGGTCAGGGATGCCGCTCAACATCCTGCGAAGCTTCCAGGACAGCCTCCATCACAAAGAATTATAAGGCCCCAAACGTCAATAGTTCGCAGTTGGGAAACCCTGGTAGACCAGAGCCATTCTCCCAGGCTTTGGGTCTGGAATCTACTACTTATGACCTGTGTAATCGTGGGAAAGTTGCTTCGATATTCTGTGTGTCATAGCATGTCTGCCTCATAGAGCATGTGTCCAGGTTTCAGCACTGGGTCTGGCTTGCAGTGAAGAGCTTTAGCTGAGGCGTCTCTCTGCAAGGAAGCCATTATAAGAGCCCTAGTACGGGGCCATCAGGCTAGGGCCCTAGCATTAACCAGTCTTTAAATCCCTTACCTCTCTTTTCCTTTTTATAATAGGGGGGGTAACTGCAGAGAGGTGATGAGCTAACAGAAGTGAAGGCCTCATTACTATCACGACACAAGTAAGAAAGAAAGGACATTGCCTAGCCTTGTATAGGCTGGTAACTTTGAATTCATCTTGGGCTTCCAGATAAATGGAACCATGGAAATGTCTCAGGTCACCTGTCCCCTCAGTACTCCTGGGATGACCACTTTGGTGAGGCCAGGGGTTAGCCTAACTAGGGCCCAAGGGCTAAATCCAGTCTGCCATCTGCTTTCGTACCTCCCACAAGTAAATAATGGTTTTTATGTTTTTAATGCTTGAGAAAGAATTGTATTTTGTGACATGTGAAAATTACATGAAATTCAAATTTCAGTGTCCATTAAGTGTGACTGGAATATAGTCATGTCCATTTGATTATATATTATCTATGGCTGCTGGTGCAGTAAACAGCAGAACTGAGTAGTTGTGACAGAAACCATATGGCCATAAAGCTGAAAATATATACTATCTGTCCCTTTATGAAATCCGTTTGTCAACTTTGAGTTAGGCAGCAGTTTTCAACCCCAACTGTACACTTCAACCCATGAGAAGCTTTAAAAAATACTGATGCCCAGGCCCCACCTGGACTAGTTAATAAGCATGACTAGGGGTGAGGGTTTGAGGGGCACCCGGACATTTACATTTTTCAAAAGCCCTCTCCCAGTGCCCCCCACTAGGAAATTCTAATGTACAGGCAGGGGTGCAAAACACATATAGATCCACGACCAGCATTTCAACATGGACAGTTGGCCTTGACTCTGAGCAGAATTCCCATGGCAGTAACGTCACTCATAATGGGGCATTGTGGAACTCACTTAAGACCAGATTCTTCCACCTTCCCTTCCCCAATTTTATTTCATCCAATCCAACTCAAGTCTCTTCTAAGAAGCCCTTCTCCAGCGACTCTCACCCACATTCATTTCTCTATTCTCTGAGCTCTGGCCCTGTTTGCACACCAAGGGAAGCAGGTCAGCATTTAATTCTGGCTCCTTAGTAGTTAGTCAAGCCTTTGAGAAAGGATCCCAAATGTCTCTTGACTCCACCACAGATCTCTTTCACAAAGGAACTCTGTCATTACTGCTATCAGCTGTGCAAACAAAGTTTGTGCTGACCTGGGACAGCGCTCGAGGCCAGCACCTCCTGAGCACTGGGCATCTGGCACATGCTGGGTTCCAGTGCTTGATAGACAGTCTCAAGACCCCTGGAAAGGCCTATTAGTATTAGTCCCATTGAAAGATGAGGAAACTGAGGTTCAAAGGGTTGATGACATTTGCTCAAGGTTGCACAGCTCAGTAGCAGAGTATGGGGCTGTCTAACTCTCATCTTTTTAGCAATTCCAAGCTAAGAGAGGGACCTTGCAGTGACCAAATAAAGCATCTTCAAATTATTATAAATATGGTAACCACATGGCCTAGACCTGCAGGGACAATTCCATTTTCTTGCAAGTTTATTCTTCCGGATTAAAGTGGTTTGTGAAAGATATTCTTTTGGATTAATGTGTACACTTAAATGTGATTCAAGATGTATATGTTAAACTTCTGATGTGAATAGCTTTATAGATCAGAAAAAAGTATCCTTCATAGGCCACGTGGCTTGCTTTGGGTATACTCCAGTACTTGAGTGTTTTTGCCAGAAGAGTTAGACCAGGGCTCCAAATGTGGAAGAAATGTGACCTCTGTGTTCAACAAAAGTCTGAGTACACAAGACGGACTGTGATCCAAGCCTGGCCCCCTGCCCCTTTGCTCACACACAACCTAATCACTCCCAGGAGGATCCTCCAAAGACTCTGTTAGTCTCCTCTGCAAAAGGACCAAACAAATACAAGATCAGCCTCCCTCCTGTCTGGCTGGTCACATGTCTGGAACATGTCTCTAATCTATTTTGAATCTCCCATCAAAGGAATTAAACAACTGCTAAGGCCCTTCCAGCTCCAATAGTCCTCACTCCCTGGCATGCTCATTAGCTACACTACTTTTCTGTCCAGTCTTTTAATCTTCTGACTAGTCTAACATTAGGAAAGACCTCTTAGTTTTGAAGTTGTGCTCTTAAAGTGGTAGAAACTGGCTGCCTACAGAGAGCCTTTTGGGCAACAGCCTGAGTGAGAATCCCAGTTATGCCTAGCCCTGAGAGTCTCAGTTTCCTCGTCTATAAAACGGGGATGACAGCCCCCACTTAAGCAGCCCCTGGTGGTGTTGCAAAGATGGCATGAGATCATACCTACAAAGCGGTCAGTCTGGCATACTGAAAGTACCTCATGAACGGTAACAGTTATCACTATTGCACCGCATAGGCCTTGAATTTGAATTATTGAGAAAACACCCAGCTCTCCAACTGGACCAAGAGTTCCTAGAAGGAGAGGTATGTCTCCCAAACATTTGTGTGCCTTCCTGCACCCAGATGCAGGCCTCACCCATGGGAGGCGTACGGGAACTATTTATGGACCGGGTAAAGATATCCTGAGAAAAGAGCAAAAGATGGGGGCAGACTTAGCTACAAAGCTGTCTTTCACAGTGCTGGTTATTAGAAAAAAAGGAAAAGAAAAGAAAAAGAAAAAAGAAAAAATGAAAAGCCCACATATTTGCTATCTATAGTGGATTATTTATACATTTTAAGGTGTATCCATTTAAAGGAACCCAAGAGACCTAGTAAAAAGCATGTTAAAGAAAAGTTGGCCAATGTTTTCTGTAAAGAACCAGATAGTAAATACTTTAGGCTTTATGGCCCAGGCAGACTCTGTCCCACTATTTAACTCTGCCCTTGAAGCCTGAAAGCAGCCATAGAAAATAGATAAACAATGAGCGTGGCTATTTTCCAATAAAACTTTATTTGTGAACAAAGTTAAATTTCACGTAATTTTCACGCCACTGATTAGTATTTTTTTTTAATCTTTTAACCATCTAAAAGTTAAAAAGCCCTTTTTTGCCTGCAAATCATACAAAAAAATGGGCTGTGGGTCACAGTCCGCTGAGCCCACTGGCAGAAAGTTTAATGTCATTTAATATCAATTCAAAAAGCAAGTTACAATACAATATGTTCTGAATGCTTCAAATTCATAAATTAGAACATAACTACATGGGGGGAAAAGGCTGCTAATGAAACTGTTAATAAAGATCATGGGGGTGCAGTTAGGGGTGATTTTTGTTCCTCCTTTCTGCTTATCTATAATTTTCTAAATTTTCAAAAGCAAACATAGCATCACTTTAGTAATTTTTAAAAATGCAATAAAATGAAGATAAAAAAAAAAAAGTCTAGCAGGTGGGGCTGAGAAGCGCTCAAGCACAGAAATGCCTACACTAACCTGCTCAGAAAATAACCTTAAATGTGATTCTTGCTCAGGTGCACGTTGATTCGCTCCGGACTTCATAATCACTAGGTGTCAGAGGCTTGCCTTCCCACGACCATTACCTTTGTCAAGGATAAGGGGAGGAAGAGGAGGAAAGCGTGGCCTTCCGCCAACCCGTCAACCTTGCGGCACCTGTGTGTTCCTGCGCGCCCTTCTCCAACCAACTGCCAAATCGAGCCTTCTCCTCCACTGCCAAGGCCAGATAGTGTTTATGAAAGTCAGGCTCCGTCTCCCCACCAGATAAACTGAAGTTTGCATTTCTTTGGGTAGAGGCAAGGAAGAGGGGGTGGTGCTAAGAGGACACACAGCTTAACTTCACAAGGGGGCCGGGAAGTGGAGAGGGCGCTGCATAAGTTTGTAAAAGATAACTGAACAGTCATTAAAACTGCAAGCTTACTTACTTTACTTTGCGATCAAGGAAACAGACCTTGCGCTTGTCAGGACTCATGTTGACCGCCCCGCGGACCAATCCCACCGGGCTCCGGCTGGGATGCAGGACGTGCAACCCCCTAACTCCCTGAAGCAAACCCTGGTCCCGGGGCCCAACCAGGAAGCCAGGTCGCGACCCGGTGGCGGAGGCGCGATTCTAGAGCGCCTCTTGGGAAGTTTTGTGCAGCAGCCTGCAAACACCAAACTTGGCGCTGCGCTTCCTCCATGCCGAAATGCCTCCGGCGCGCCAAGTGTCCTGGGCGGGCACGCCCCCGCCCCCACGTGGAGCCTTCCTCCACGGAGGGTCCCGCCTCCTGTACCTAGACTGGATCGGGACGCAGCCAACTTCCCCGCCCCGTCCCCGCCCCGTCCCCGCGCCGACCCACCAATTGCAGAGCCGCCGCTGATCTGGGGCGCCAGGCGGGGCCCGAGACTTAAAAAAACCTCTTGGCTACTTTCCTCCCAGCTCCCCAAACTGCAGTAGAAGAGTTTGGGGAGGTCCGCCTCCTACAGGCCCCTGCAAGAACCTCGCAAGCATTTAATGAGCTTGAATACACACACAATAGGGGAGTGTTGGACAATATGGGTTATTTAAAATGAGCCAGCTGTCTCCACGGTGCCTGGTAAAAGGGCCCCGTAGCAAGTCAACTTCTGTCTTCCAAGTTCCTGTTTTTGCTTATTCTTTCTATCGCCTCTGCTTCCAGGGACATGTTTGCTCCATGTCCTCTTCCCCCAGTGAGCTTCTAGCACATACTTTGAACCACCTAAGTCCCCTACTAAAGTGAGGGCCTCCTAGACAGGAAACGACCCCACACAACCTGTGACCCTAAATAAGCTTCTTTTTTGGGGAGACTAACATTTACCGAGTGCTCTTTTGTGCCTTTGTCTTATTTAATCTTCTCAGCAATCTTATTTTTTTCCCCCATAATGCAGATAAGGAACAATGACAGACTGTGACCTAGATATGTATGTTGCCCAAGGTGACAGAGCAGTGACCTAAACCCAAGCAAACTGATTCTAGTTAGAATAAACAAATGCTTCTCCAAGTAGTTATAATAAATAAAAAAGATACAAAACACTGCCTAGAAAACACTGCAATAATAAATGTAGCCTACTTTACAGCAAACAAAAAATAATGTAAATGTTTACAAATGATTCCCTTCAAAAGGCATACCTGGGCCACACCTCCAAGGAGGCACCATCTAAGGGGCCAGAACAGGAACAGTGATTTTCCCCTGGAGCAGTATAAGCAGCCCTGCTTGAGGGCACTGGTTAGCTGTGCTCTAACAGCATATTAAATAATGCTCCAATAATAGGTTTTAAAAAAAATAAAACAGGTAAACAAATTTCTCAGCTCTTCAGAGTTCCTAGAAGGTTCTTTGTGACTATCTTCATTCCCTCCAAAAAAAGAAAGCCACCTTAAGGTGATTTTTCAAAAAATTTCAAACGAAAACCAATAAAGTATTCATCCCCCAAATGACCAAAATTTAAATGTAATTACCCCAAAATAGAAAAAAAAAACAATTAAAATCGGGAAATGAAGGGTTTCAAAATACCCTACCCTATGCAAAGTCAGGGGTCATGCAGGAGAGAACTCCCACCAGTTTACTTACATTGCTCTAGATTTTTATTCTCTATTAACAAAACCCCAACACTTGTTGAACACTGTGTGAATATAACCTTTAACTTCTCTGCTAATACAGCCTTAGAGACATGCTAACACACCTAACTTTACCCAGGGCTCTCATGAACGGGATTCCACTTAGATGGTTGGTCTTTCATGTCATCAGAATGATGACAATTTGGGATTTTTCTGCCTGCATTATTAGGGAATAAAAGACGAGGACAACATCACTTTTATACGAACATCAATACTTGTGATTTTCAACGAAATAGTTCAAACTTGGCAGTACTTGTAGTCTTGTGCTATAAACTCTTCTCCTCAGACTTATCAGAGGCTAAATTTAACCTGTTGGTATTGCAGAGAAAACCTAAGTCAATGACAACACACACACACACACACACACACACACGATTAACAAGAAAATGCACGTGCAAGTGACTAGCAATATGGTGGAAAGACCTGAGCAATGACTGACCTCAGGCCTGTCCCTACTTGCTGTGTGACCTTGAGCAAACCCCTTCTTTCCACTTCCTCTTCTGTAAAATCATCCACCTATAATGTGCTTTTGAGGCAGGTTAGCCTAGGGAAGTTCCCCCTCCCCTCCAGGATGGGGCTCCAGAATTTTTCCTTGGTCCCTTACTAAGCCCTCTCCCAGTTTTGATTGGGAGCCTGAGACTCAGGCTGGAGAAACAAGCCAAGACCTGGGAGACAAGATAGATGGATGGCCTTGGGCGCCCCCTCCCTCCAGGGTAAGGCTCCAGAGTCCTTCCCTTGTCCTTTGTTCAGCTTTGGCTAATTATAACATCACCTACATTGCCAATCTCACGTCTCCACCCCCACCCCAAGAAAACAAAAGCCCGTAATCCAAACAGCTAGGGTGACTCTCAGAGCTTGCCCTCACTTTTTTTTTAAGTGAGTACTTTTGCTTTAATAAAACTTCCTGCTTGCCGTTTGTCCTGTCCTTGAATTCTTTTCCACAGCTTAAGACAAGAATCTGGTCACCAGAGATCCAGGTCAGGTCCCTCTTTGGACTCCTGCCCTGTTGACCTCTCCCTCATCACTTTCATTAAAAGAATAAAATAATCCCTTTCAATATATGATGAGGAAAATGTTACATTAAGTACAGAGGAGTGAATGATTTTTCTAAAACAGCAGGCTGATGATTAAGGGGAAGGGGAAAAATAAGAATGTTTAGTCACTCCCCACCTTGTATTAATTTAATAGCCGACGTCCCCCAAATCTCAATATCCATTCCACAAATAGAACAATGAAAAGACAGGGATCCTTTTTATCCCAGGCTCCCATAAAACATCTTGAGGGCTTAAAAGATTTGAAAATGGGGTTTCTGCTAGCCTCTTCCTAAATTAATATATGAATAAATAAATAACACATTTTAGAACAATCTATGGCATTCTATTTAGGGACAAATAAAAATATTTATAGACAATTTAAAGTGTTATGACCTGCTCACTACTCAGAGCTGATAAGAAAAGGTGCAGATGGCAACCATGAACAGGAAGGGACTGGGGAAGAAGCACCCACTGCAGGCCCGCCCAGGATGCCATTGGGGACAGGGAGGGTGATGCGAGGTCCCAGGTGTTCGTTTGCTTTCTGGTGTGCTTTCACTCCCAGTCAGGGCCCCCTCCTTCATGTCCAGACCTCACAGACCTTCACTTGCCTTCCCAGAATCTGAGGTCTGTGTTGCCAAACCTCTCATAAATTCAACACCCCCAGAGTGGAAGTGAGCAGTTTGGGAAATGGCAGGAAAAAGAGCCAGCGACTGTGTGCTGGTTTGTATTTTATCCTTGTATAAATCCCTCTTCCTCCTCTGTGAATACAAACTCCATACCTTAAAAGTATATGTCTCGAGGGGTTTGGGGAAAGACATGGCCACAGGTGAGAACTCTGGGAGATGCCCATTCAACGAATAGCAACCGGGGGCCGTCTACTCCAGTCACTTCATTCCATGTGCTCTCAACATGCTTCTGAGGTAGGCACTATATTATCCTGCTTCAATAGAGAAGGAAATTGCAGCTCAGCAAGGTCATGGGACTGCTCTGAGATGTAAACCCAGACACGTATGACTGTGGGTCCTGGGCCTCTTTTATGGCACTGTGCTTTGCACTTAATGACAATGACTGCAGGGTAGACACTGCTTTAAGTGCTGTGCTCATAGCAACTCAATTAAGCCTGACACTGGCCCTGTGAGGTAGATACTAGTGTGGCCTCATTATAGACAGCTTGGGCACAGGTCATGTGATGGCTGAGTGTAGGAGTCAGCAGGCCAGTCCTCAGCTGCCAGCCTCCAGCATGACTGTGGTTATCCGCTCCATCATTCTCTCTACGAAAGAAAATGCTTTTGGCTTGTGGCTTCTCAGACCTCTACCCTGACCTCCCCAAGGGCAGGGGACGGGTCTCACCATCTACACATTTATAGTACCAACTGCAGTGCCTAGTACCCAGGGTTGCAGTAAATGCTCCCAAGAGAATGAATCGTGGGGACAAACCTCGGTTTCTCTGCTTGACCATTTCATCTCTTAACTTGTCCTTAAACTTGCCTGGAACCCAAACCATCTGCAGTAATTGGCCAAGAGAAAATAGTTATAAATTAATAAGCTTTTTCCAATTTTCCAGCCACTCTCTTCCTTTATCTCCTACCCCCCAGCTGCTACCTATTCATCTACAAATGAACATAAGCAGAGACTGTAAGGGCCACAAATGACCTTGGAGCAGCCAGTCCAGCCAAGAGAGGGTAGGTAATGTCCCCAAGATCACACAGCTGAATGGTTCCCCATAAATTGCCCTGTCTCCTAACTCTTCCCACTAATGGAAAGAACAAGTTAGAAAGTTAATGGAGGTGCCTTTGTTGGAGCCCAGATCAGCTGGCAACATCAACACTGGGAGTTCACAGACCACTTTTTTTCCCCCACAGACCACTTTCTAATCTGTATCTGCTGAGGGTCTGAGTTCAAATGGCACTCTGGGTCTATGGTGATTTTGCTGGGAGACCTCGGACGGACCCCTGAACCTCTCAGCTTCTTATCTAGGAAGTGAGATGACCGGTTCACTACCCACCCCCCAGTATTTTTTAACAATGTTTTATTATTAAACATTGTTAAAACTTGTTATAACAAAATTTACAGTAGAAGGTTAGAAAACACAGAAGAAAACTTAAATTTTTTATAATCGTGCCTCATAAAGACAATGGTTATTAATTATTTGGAGACATTCCTCCAGCCTCCCAGCCACATCCACACATTTGTTAAGGGCAAGCATTTTTTTGTGCTTGCTATGTGCCGGGAATGTTCTAAGTATGTTACATACAGGTCCAAAATCCCTTATCCAAAACTTCCAAGGCCTGATGTGCTTTGGAACTGGGGAATTTGGGGGGGGGGGGTAGGTATAGCTTTATGTTATACATTTTCAGGTTAATATTTCAGTAGCAAATTCACACAAAAAATGGAATAAATAAAGATTATGAATAACTTTGCAACTATTCCAGGCAAGTTTGCTGCTAAATGAGTTCACCATCAATTTATAAACTTGAGTTTCATAACTTTAAATTTCAGGACTGAGTTGTGGAATCCTGAACCTGTCTCACCCCACTTCAGTCCACACATGCACCTCACAGGGCAGAACTATTAGGGTAACAAGCTTGTAAGGGGCAGTTCTGAACTTGGTATCACCCCAGGCCCATTATGCCCTAACTACACTGCTGCTCATTAAACAAAATAAGATAACCCTGTAACCTTCATTTCTTAGTATGTGAGCATCTATTTTGCCACATTATGTCATGTTCTCATCAGCTCTATTTCTAAAGGTTGCATGGGAATCCTAACCTGTGGGAACTGTTTCCAAGTCCAAGAAAAGGCCAAGTCCCACCTGCTGGCCTGAGATGAACCCAAAAGGGAAGAGAATGATGGTGGGGAAGGCACAGGGTGGCGGGGAGGAGGGCTGAACGGACAGCACAAAGGCATTGGATCTATAATCTTAGCCAGCTCTTATCAGGTGGGAGGATGGAAGGGAACGGGGAGATTACACAACTGTATTAAAGACAGAAGAAAAATTCAAAATAGTTTAACCCCAGAACTAGTCTACAAAGTCACAAGATGTATGCAAAAAGAATTTTATGAAAACAAAAATTCTACTGCTGATATAGAGCAGCAACAAAATGCCTACTCATTTGTTCATTCATGCATCTATTTATTTACTCATTCACTCATCCATTTCGCCTATCCACTTCCAGACTCATTCATCAAGTGTTTTGCGTGCCCCAGAAACACAGAATTTTGTCTTTGGCGAGTCTGGGTTGCTCATTTCATTCATGCATTTGGCAAATATTTATCCAAAATCTGCCATGAAACCACATTAGGTAGTAGGGAAAAGTGGAGACCCCATAAACATGGCCCTGTTTTCATGGAGCCTACAGTCCAGTGCAGGAGACGGGTAAGAGCCAAGTAAACAAATAAGGAAATTAAAGACATAATCTCAAGGAGTGATTAAGTATTGTGAAAACACATCAAAAGGGATGGATCAAGAAACTGGGGCATGAGGGGAATACTTTAAAGGTAGCGGGGCAGGGAAGGCCCTCAGAGGGGATGACTTTGGTGGGCCAAGAGCTGGAGGTGGAGGCAGGACCAGCTACAGAATTTACCGGGCTCAGTACAAAAAGGGGAGCCCCTTGTTCAAAAGTTATTAAGAATCTCAAGAGGATGACAGTCGAGCACACAACCAGGTGCATAAGGCCCTGGGTAACTGCATAGGTCACACGCTGTGGAGCAGGCCCTGGTGGCAAGTCTAGGGCATAGGTTAAGAGGGAGCATTCCAGTTCAGAGGTCATAGCAAGGGCAAAGGCCCAGAATGAAGCTGCAACTGTGAGTATTCTGGGATGGGAGGGCACAGGGAGAAGAAAAAGGTCCCTTTGCTGACGGCTTCAAAAAGAACTTCCTCCCAAACCACAACATTAAACATGAGCATTTTCTATCCCTGGCCTAGCCACTCTCCCAGGTGGTGCATGGCAAGAAGAGGCCAGGGTGGGCCACAGGGTGGACTTCAGGGTGGCACAGAGGCCAAGTGGTAACTGAGGAAACTACAGGAAGCAGGAAAGATCCACAGACATACATCCCTTCTTTGCTTAAAGATCCCCAGACATACATCCCTTCTTTCCTTTGGTTTCCATGTGAGTGAGCGCAAAGCCCTGGAATGAACTCCCCAAGCCTGTTTTATATCTGAAAACTAGGAGAGGAGTTAGTGCAGGGCTGGAAGGACTAGCCCAAACCCCTACTCTCTTCTGTTTTGCAGAAACTGGGCCCAAAAGATTAGGAGATTTGCCTGGGGATCCAGACTATTGAGCAGCTTATCAGGGAAAAATATGATAATAATAAAGAGAACTTTCTAGAACTACAGGGACTTTTTGTCATCATGTTTGCTTTCTTATATCAGGCTTCGTTTCCTCAATGCTCCAGCTAGTTGCAGGCAGCACACCAGCCTTCTCACCTGGCACTCAGTAACTCACATCCAAAACTGGCCTGAGCATTTGACCTGAGGGGCCCCAGGAATGGGTGTCACTACCCTGTATAAGAGAAGCAGCCAGGCAGTGGCCCTCCACAAAGCAACACTCTGGAGGGTTTTTTTTGGGTGGGGGTAGGGGTCCCCCTGAACATCCATTCAGAAAGCTGGCCCAAGGCCCTACCAGTGGTGTGAGCAGAAGGGTCAACAGAAAAATGGTTACTGAGGTCCCCAAAGGTGCCAAAACACCAAAACTGAAAACTCTACAACAGGAAAACAAAACACTCAGCCTCGTTTTGATATATTGTTTGAAACTGGCTGGAACACACAGGTTTTGAAGTCATTTTTTTTATGTAGCCGAGTCCCAAAGACAGCAGCACTAGGACAAGTGTCTAAGCCTTGACTCTCCAAAGATACATCCACATAAGAGTCTCACTCATTAGAAAAAAGGAACAAGGAGGCCCCCAATGCCGAGACTCTGGGGGCTGGAAATACTCCTCATGGAAATGCCAGTATCTTGGGAGGCACCAGCAGAACTACCCAAGTTGCCCCGGATGCGAAAATTCTAAATTCCCAACTTTGAAAAACACATCGACTTGGAACAAAAGAATTGTGTATACAGTGAGTTTTGTGACCAGTGGTCACACCTCAGGGGGCTGGGCCAGCCTCTTCATGCTACAGATGAGGCACTGGAGGCTGAGAGAGGGTTAGGGACCCGCCCGAGGTCACAAAGCACAGAGGTCCTCTCTGTGCCCATCACCAACCTTTGTATCTCCCACTACCCCACAGTGTGCCTGCGTCTCAATGTTTGGTGCCTCCGGTTTACGGAAAGAGATACCTCTGTCCACCCACCCCCTTTTGCTGGGACAAGGTACAATAAATGATTTACCTAAATTATATGTAAGTTTCTATGCAATGAAGATACATGGGCAGAAAATTCACTAAATATTCAGCTCACGGCGATGCAGACAGGCTCTCAGTGAAATATCTCTTGCCTTCATAAATTCACCAGCTCAACAAAGCTGTGGTTTAAGCCCAAAACAACAGACCTCTCAAAATGGTGATGGAAGACAGTGAGTAGAAAGTTGGGAGACTAGCTGCCTCCCACCCATATTTTAACCTTTTATTGAAGGCTTTATTCTCTTGCTAAGTACCTTAGAAATGGTAGTTCATTTACTCCTTACAACTTTCTGAGATGAGAATAATAATAATGATGATGTATTGGCTTGATAAATTCTTAATCAGCACCAGCAGAAATAATTCGCACAGTTGGTTCCTCCTTACCCATTAGGGCTGGGTCTGCATTAATACAGTAACCAGCAGCCACATGAGACTTTAATTTTAATTTAAGTTAATTAAAATTAAATTTTTTAATTCAGTTCTTCAGTCACACCAGCCACAATTCGATCTTAATAATCACATGTGACTAGTGACTTCCATATTAGATGCACAGTTCTAGAATATTTCATTCTAGAACATTCCATCATGGCAGAAATTTGCTCCGGTCTAGTTTGAAAGTTGCCTCTTCCAAGGGCTCTTCCCTCACCCCACCTGTCTTTCTAAAATAGATCCCCTCAGGTATTCCCTCTCCTGTACCCTGTTTCCTTCTTGGCATTAGACACACTTAGAAACTATGTTATCAGCTTACTTGTTTATTTGTACATTTCCCATCTCAGAGCTAGGACTATCTGTCTTGTTTCCTGCTGAAACTATTGTGATAAAAGTATCTTACCATCCCTCTTCGATACTAGTTAACAACCCCTGACTGGACATCCACTTCTAAGAATCTCTGATGTTCGCCAGTTTCGGTGACTGGGTTCAATAAACTGGTTTTCTCTAATCCCCTGCTGAAATTGCCACATCGAGGGAAAGAATGGGGTTTGGAGGGGAAAGAATGTTGAAGATTACTGGAGAGGGCACACTAAGGCATAGTGGAACCTGGGTTCTGCAGTCTAACGGGCATGACCTTTAAACTTGGCTCTGCCACTTCCTAACTGCGTGTGATCTTGCTGCTTCACTTCTCTGAGCCTTGGTTTTCTCATTTGTAAAATGGGAATCTGCCCCTAGCCTTGTACCATTGTTAGAAGGGATAACTGGGCAATTTATACAAACTGTAGGTAGAAGGGGGGTGAGGAAGCTCTAAGTAAATTCGAGTGGTGGGTGCTGGTGGCCAAAGGACAAGCCCAGGAAAGGCGCTGGGGAGGAATCTACTGCTTATTAAGCACCTACTATGTACCAAACTGTGCATACTTTACAAACATTATCCTATCTAATCCCTTCAACATTTCGAAGATGAAAGATAAGAGACTGGGAGAGGTAAGGTGCCATGCCCGAGGTCACACAGTAGGGGGTGGCAGAGCCAAGGGCTACACCCAACTCTGGGTTCTGACTCCAAAGACTATATGCTCTTTGTACCAGACCTTGAAGCCTTCTCTTCCGTTAACCGTTCCAGAAGCTCAAAATAGTCTTCCCAGAAGATCATCAGCATAGGGAACCCTTGTGTGTGTGTTTTTTTTTTTTTTCTCTATCTCCTACTTCCAGTAATGGAATAGATGGAAGAGAGCCTGTCTCTTTCCCCAGGTTTTTCATTTTGGTAGAGTGAGCACAAGAGCTGCTTAAAAGAATAGCCAGCAAGATTCCACCCCCAGGGAAGACAAACTGGAAGGAGGAAAGAACACTGGAAGGGAGCAGAGTTCTCCACGGCTGGCAAAGTTATAGTTGGTGCCTCTTTTCTTCTCTCTGTTTTCTCCTATGTTTCCCAAGTTGTTTTTTTTTTCCTGGACCTACTGTATTCCATGTGTAATTTGGGAGTGGAGGTGGCAAAGCCTGATGACAAACAAAAAAGCCACCACCTGCGCGCCTGGGATAGACCCACCTGTAACGGACCTATAGGTATTTGTTTCCAACAATCAAATTGACAAATATGGCTACAGTAGTTGAGCTTCTGCTCTTTAGACATCACTGAGGAAAGGCATACTTTTCAGTTGTTACCTACCTGTTGAATGCATGAATGAATAAACGAACGAACAAATAAACAAACAAACGAATGTCTCTTTAGGAGGCTAGGAAACCATCCCACCCTCCGTGCTCCCATCATCCCTTGTGGCTCTTGCCGGCCTTAGCTCATTTGGCTTAAGTTAGTTACATGCAAGGTCATCTTCCCCGACTAGGGATCTTGTACAAGAGTGTACATCTTTCCCTGGCAATGGACCCTGTCCATGCAATAGATACTCGATAAATGATTTTGATAACAGAAAAGGAAAGAAGGGAAGGGTAATAATGTCTCCTGTCTTTCAAATAGCCACCTTGAAAGTGTTGGCATCAGTGGATGGCTTGACTGTGCGGAAAAGGGTGAGACCCTACCCCAATGCTGCTCTTCCCTCCTGGTTACAAGGACAAAGGGCACATTACCTTATAGTGGGGGCAGGGGTCTCGGAGTCGCCTGATGTCAGAGCAGCCTCCAGGGACAGGGCTCCCAGGCTGGCCCGGCTGCCCCTGCGGGAAGATTGTCCGAATGAGCCAGGGCCAGGGTCCTCATCAGAGGAGTTGTCATCAAAGGAGCCCAGGATGAAGTTGGTCATCAGCTGCCTCTTGATGTGTGCCTGCTTCTTGTCTTCTGCAGAAAGGGGTCTGGCTCGCTGGCCCTGGGACCTGGCTGGTGAGGATAGACCACTGGTATCCAGAGCCTCAAGGCCTTGGGTCCCTGTTCCATTGGCTGGGGAGTCATCACTGGAGGAAACAGAATTTCTTGGGGGATTCCGATGTAGGGGTGGTTTGGAGGTTCTTTGCTGACAAGCGTCTTTGGGACCTTTGTGAGAGGCCAGCTCAGCCTGGTTAGGAGTCTCTGGCAGAGAGCTGCTGTCGCCATTTTTCTGCAGTGGCTCTTCTGAGCTGTCGGAGGCTGGAAAGGGTTCCTGACTTGGGATGAAGTTTGCCTCTGATTTCTCTCTGACTGCCTTGATGTCCGTCATTTTCCCCCAGATTTTTAACAAGGAAAAGGTGAGGTAAGAGAAAATCAGACAAGATAAAAAAACCAGGATCATTCAAAAACCTGTAGGGAGGAAAAAAAGAGGCAATTTAGTGACTACATAACTGAGTTATTTCTCTCTTAAAGGAGCTGGAGAGGGGCAGTTGAGATTCTGTGTATTAGGCCAAGAGAGCCAGAGGGGAGAAGCATTGAACAGAGAGTGGAGAAGGGATTCTCCTCTTGGCTCTGCCTATATAATGTGTTGTGGTCTCGGGAAAATTCCTTAACCCCTCTGAATCTCAGTTTCTCATCTCTAATTTACGTATACTAATTCATGTTCACTGTAAATCATAAACATGCATGTGAGAAAGATCTAAATGAAATGTCTGTTAAAGGACTCTGTTATAGCATCAAAATATCCAAAAAATAGAAACAATCCAAATGTCCATTAATTGATGAATGGATAAAGTGTGGTACATCCATATAATGGAATATTATTAAGCCATAAAAAAGAATGACACATTGATACATGTTACATGCATGAATCTCAAAAACACTATGCTGAGTGAAAGAAGCCAGTCACAAAAGATTTCATGTGTATGATATGCCCAGAACTGACAAATTCATTGAGATAGAAGATTAGTGGTTGCCTAAGGCCTGTGAGATAGGGGTGAGAGCTAAAGGGTACAGGTTATCTGTTTGGAGTGTTGAAAATGTTCTAAAATTGATTGTGCTGATGGTTGCACAACTCTATGAATACACTAAACACCGCTGAATTGTACACTTAACATGAGGGCATTGTATGGTGTATGAATAAAGCTGTTATCCAAAAGAAAGACTTCGCTATATTTGAATTTGTAGATATAAGGAGGCTATTGCTTCTGTCATCATCATCTTCATCACCATCATCACTGTATTATTATCATAATCGTCATCATGGTCCTGGAAGGAGGAAGGGCACCTCGCCTTATTTTCTTCATTGCGCTAGTACACCTGACGTGAGGTATGCTTAAACCAGAATGAATGCTCAACAAGACCAAGGGGATGCTGTTCTATTCCAGGGTCTAGAACAGTGCCTGGTATAAAGTGCAAGCTTAAGAATTTTGTTAAATAAATGAATCCAGATTCATTTCTATTCTGATTTCTAGCCCATGCCTCTTCCCACCACGCTAACTCTGCCCTATTAATAAGCAGATTGTTACTTGAAAGAAATATTGTTACAAAGCAAATAAACAAAAACACAACCTGAACATGCTGAAATTTCTAAATTAATTTGCCATAATCATATCCTAGAAGCATTAAAAAAGCAGGATCACAAAGCTTAAGCATACCAATTTAGTATCTAAAAGGTTTTTTTCTCTTGCAGTTTCAACACAATGTTCTTAAAGGAAGAAGAACAGTTCTCAAGATTTCTCAGAACTTACACAGTGCACATGGTACACGCTTTGGGCAACAGAGTTCGCTGAAATGTTGTCAAAGGTATTTTCTAGGTAATACACAGTATCAGATGGATTTTTTTCTTTTAAGGTCATCAAGTTTCCTTTTAAAGAAATGTTAGGGTAATCCAATGTAATAAATCACATGAATAGAACAAAAGAAAAAAAAAACACGATCATTTCGATTGACAGAGAAAAAACATTCGACAAAATCCAGCACCCTTTCACGATGAACACACTCAGAAATCTAGGAACAGAAAGAAATGTCTATGTACTAATGCACATTTATAAAAACCCACAGTTAGTATACACTCAGCAGGGACAGACTGCTTTCTCCCTAAGATCAGGAATAAGACCAGGGTGCCCACTTTCACCACTGCTATTCCACATTGCACTGAAAGTTCTAACCAGAGGAATTAGACAAGAAAAAGAAATAAAAGGCATCCAAATCAGAAAAGACAAAACTACCTTTATTCTCAGATGACATGATCCTTTAAATAGAAAACCCTAAAGAACCAACAACAAAAGAAACCTAATAGAGTTAATAAACAAATTAAGCAAAGTTGTAGGATATAAGGTCAACACACAAAATCCTACAATTGTGTTTCCATCCATCAGATATGAACAATCCAAAAAGGTAATTAAGAAAACAATTCCATTTACAATAGTATCCAAAAGAATAAAATACCTAGGAACAAATTAACCAAGGAGGTGAAACACTTACACATTGAAAATTACCAGAAATTGTTGAAAGAAATTAAAGACCTAAATAAATGGAAAGGCATCTCATGATATACTGCTGTTAAGATGCCATACTACCCAAAGCAATATATAGATTCTTATGGGACTACCAATTACACCAAATAGCCAAAACAATCTTTAAAAAGAACAAAGTTGGAGGACTCACAATTCCAATTTCAAAATTTACTACAAAACTACATACAGTCAAAACAGTGGTACTGGCATAAAGATAGGCATATAGACCAATGAAATAGAATTGAAAGTTCAAAAATAAACCCATACATGGCCAGTTGCTTTTTCACAAAGTATCAAGGTCATTCGATGGGGAAAGAACAGTCTCTTAAGCATATGGTTCTGAGACAACTGATCTCTCCGTGCAAAAAAAAAAAAAAAAAAAAATGAAGTTGGACTCCTAACTCATACCATATACGAAAGTTAATTCAAAGTAGATCAATAACCTAAGTACAAGAGCTAAAAACATAGATCTCTTCAAAGAAAACAGGGGTAAATCTTCATGATCTTAGATTTGGAAGTGGATTCTTAGATATGATATCAAAAGCACGAGTAACAGAAGAAAAAATACATATTGAACTTATCAAAATTAAAAACTTTCGTACATCACAAGAGTATCAAGAAAGTGAAAAGCCAATATATAGAATGGGAGAAAATTTTTATAAACCAAATATCTGGTACTGGCCTAGTATCTAAAATATATTAAAAAAAACTCTTACCATTTAACAACAAAAAGACAAAACAACCCAATTTTAAAATAAGTAAAGGACTTGAATATTTCAACAAAGAAGATATACAAATGGCCAATAAATAGCTCATGAAAAGGGGCTCAACATCCTAATCATTATGGACATGCAAAGCAAAACAATATATCACTTTCACACCGGTAGGATGGCAACAATCAGAGTGATAGAGAGAGAGGGGGAGGGAGGGAGAGAGAGAGACAGGGAGAGAGGGAGACAGAGAGAGACAGAGAGAGAGAGAGGAGAGAAAGAGAGAGAGAGAATAAGTGTTGGTGAGGATGTAGAGAAACTGACCTCTTGTACAATACTGGTGGGAATGTAAATTGATACAGCTGCTGTAGAAAAGTCTGGTGATTCCTCAAAAATTTGAACATAGAATATGACCTAGTAATTTCACTCCTAGGTATATTCCAAAAGAACTAAAAACAGGGACAAAAAAAAAAAATACAGGTACACACGTATTCATAGCACCACTCCAACTTTCTGATGCCCAAGCCTTGCTCTTATCCCAAGGTTTCTCAGCCACAGCACTACTGACATTTGGGGCTGGAGACTTCCTTGTGGCGGGAGACTGTCCTGTGTACTGTGAGATGTTGAGCAGCATTTCTAGCCAATACCCACTAGACGCCCGTAGCACACTCCCCTCAGTTGTGACAGCCAAAAATGTCTGCAAACATTGCCAAATGTCCCTGGGGAGCAAAAGTGCCCTTAGTGAGAGCCACTCCTCTTAACTCCTACACCTCCTCCCTCCCTCCTACTTCTAGAAGGTGAGGTGGGAGCTTCTGGAGAAAGGGTCTATTTCTTGCTCACCTCTTGCACATAGTAAGTCCTAAAGAAAGGTTTAAAAAGCATCAGCAAGAAAGGTCAGAGTCCTGAAATTGCTGGCTCACACACGCCCTTGGAAAAATTTAAACTAGTAATTGGCAAATGGCATCATCGAAAATATTGCAAAGGCTATTCTGGCTTCCCCAGAAGCTCCAACAGATTAGAGTCCTACATCTTCTCCAGGCAGGAGGGCATGCCAGGGTAGAAGGGCCACTCGCCTCTCACACCCTCTGCTGGCCACACACAGGCCCAGCACTTTCACAACTCTGCAGCTGGCTCTCACTGAGCTCTCTGCCTAGGCCTCCTGGGCTGAGTTGGCCAGCAGGTACAGACTCCATCGTGGTGACACTAACAACACAGCGTGGAAATGGCCTGTTCACTAGTCCACTCAGGTCCTTGGGGACACGAACCAGCTGTCATTCATTTCTGGATTCTTGTAGCCAGCTTGGTGCTTAGTACATAGTAGGTGCTTAAAAGCTGTTTATCAAATGAATGATAAATCCATGCACATACACTGAGCACCAACTGATGGATTAAGGTGAGCTAGAATTTTGATTTTAGGGTCTAATTTCTGAAACTATATCAGGAATGCCAGGGGAACAAGCTGGGTGTCTCCGTGCAGTTGAGTGTCAAGCAGGACACCTTATACCAATGTGATCAATTTTAGACACATTTTAAATGTGCACATTTGAAATTGTGAGATATAAGAAATAATGAATGCATAAAATCGAAATGCTGGGCATCCCTCTGCCCCAGCAAGGCAAAAATATGCTACAATAATTTGAGACCTAGAAACCCCGAGAATGAATTTTTTTACATTGATTTCCACTGGAAAACCAATCAAACTAAGCAAGTTTTGTATTATGTAAGCTCGTTGGGAACTTGCTCATGAAATCCTGGCTGGCTGGGGGAAAGGTTGGTTGACTAGGACAGTGGGTGGAAGGATGGATAGGTGGCGCCTGGAGAGGGGTTGAGCAGACAGGCAAATGGGCAAGATGGACACGGAAGAATGGTGGGTGAAGCTGCCTCGCTCTGCACTGGAAGCTCTAATGAATGGAGTGACGAGCAGTTCTCCCCAGTTTGGGCCCTCTCTCACTCTGCAAATCCTTGAAGATCTGGTGTCCTTCTGATAGAGGCCAGTCGATCTAACACCCCAAACCTACCTTGCAAGAGGTACTTCCACGAAATCCTCAGGGTCTTTCCCTCTTCAGAGTAATGACACGGAACAGCAAGATTACCACACGAGAACTTTCTCAAGGAAGTACCCAGAGACAAATGGGGGAGTGGTTTGAGAAAGCTTCCAAAGAAACCTCTGAGCCTCCGTTTCCTCATCTATAAAGTGGAGACACTAATTCTTGCCCCATTTTCCTGCCTCACAGTTGCTCTTCGAATAACATATAAACATAGACGGCATTTACACAGACATAACATCAAGATTATAGAGTGCCTTCAAGCTTCCAATCCTCAAAACAATTGATGGATATTATTGCTATCGTCATTATTTTAGTACCATTTCACAGTTTGGTAAACTGTGGCCCAGGGAAGCTCAGTACCTCGACTTCACTCAAAAGCAGGCCCAGCACCCATACCTTCCCCACTGCCTCACCACCAAAACTGGATATAATTAATTCCAAACAAAGGAGGGTGTTACCATGAGCACATGGATACGATCCTCAAACCAGACACCTGGCCTCGTACATGGAAGATGATAGAACAGCACAGTGACATGCAAAGCAACAATGCTAGACAGGCGCAGTAGTTGAGGAGCATCGCGCATGTAGTTTGTTCCATGGGCAGGAAAAGCCAGGGTCCTTCCAATGAACCTTTGTGGACCATGCCATGCCAAGCTGTAGGCCTTCACTGAAATAACTCAGCTGACCCGAAAACCAAGCACCGGTCAACACTATTTTTATTTCTTGCAAAATGAACCCAAGCAACAGCTGCTGGATACCAGGGCAATCACAGCCCTGGCCGTAATGAATGCAGGACACCACTCCGCTTCAACAAGTCCTGGCCAGCAGCCAAATGAGGGCTTGAAAGCACGGGGGTCATGAGTTTGTTTTCCAGCTTCCCCTGCCCACATCCTACCTATCAAGGTCTTTAAGAGAGTGAGGGCAGAACGTCAGCGTTCAATCAGCAATCCTGTTTCACACTCAGACTTTTTCTCCTACCAAGATGAACTCCTGAGAGCTTGCTGCCACTTACCGTCACTGAGGACACAGCCACCGGCTCCATTCTCATGTGGGTCCGATACGTGCCCACAGAGTGACTAAGGGAACCGGGCCTGTGGAGTGTCACCTTTCAGCAGGAGGCTGGTGGTGTGCATCAGGCCATGGGGGAGGAGTTTGGACAGCCAGTGCTCCAACACATACAAGTTTTCTTCCAAGGCATCTGTGCAGTACATGCCCTTATTTGTCACCTGTAATTAGAAGCCATTCCCAATGGTCCTCGTTCAGCCCTTGTCTGGCCTCAAGCTCTGGTACTTAAGAGGCTGTCCACGCTGTTAGGGGGTTGCCAGCCCATAGGGCCACCTCCCTTCGGCTTGCCACATTCCTGTACTTAGGCCTACTTCTCTGCTCATGCAATCACCCCCTTGCCCAACTCTGTGTCTCTAGAGTATGTTTTAAACACTCCCGAAATCATGAGAGCCCCATATAAACAGGAAAACCAGACTGAGGCAGCCTCCTGTTTCTTATAAGGTCATCTTTGTCAGACACCTGCTTGGAGGTGAGGCAAGTCTCAGCAGAGCCTGGGTTTGGCCAAGTTGGGAAGAAAAGCAAAAGTATCAGGAGGAAGAGCAGTGGTCAAGAACCCTCCTGCTGGTAAGCAACAGCGCAACGTCCTTTCGCAAATTCACGGATAATTAAGGTAATAAGAACAACCACGTGAGGCTGACAGGGTATTGAAAGCTGACTAGGGGCTACCTTAACCTATATTCCAGCCCAAGGGGCCAGGGGTATCACTGGTCGCAGTGTTTCCCAAAAAGTTACCTGCTCCAATCTGCAACCTAAGGGGTGGGGGATACTTTGCAAGTCTGGTGTCCTTGTTTCATAGATGAACAGAGGCCAGAGGTCACACATGAAATTAGCAGCACGGCCACACTCAGCACCAAAGTCCCAGCTTCAAGCCAGTGTTCCTTCCATACTAAGGCATCATTCACAGCAAAATCCACTGTCCGTGGGCATCTCGCTAGGTGCCCTAGAAACTGACCTGGGTTCACAGGGTGAATGAACCTTGGGCAAATTCAATACCCTCTCTGAGCCCCAAGCGGCTCATCTGCAAAGTAGGATGGACTTACAAGATAGAGCTGTCGACAGTTTGATGTGATCACCCACATGGGTGCTGGTGCAGCTCATCTTAGTGACTGCCATTAGCGATCATCACGTCACCCACCATGATGCTCTGCCATCCATAGAGTGTTATCTCAGTAAGTCACACCCCCTCTCTAAATCTCAGTTTCCCCTTCTGGAAAATACCCAGCCTCGTCCTCCTCAGAATTATTGGGAGGATCAACCAAGATCCATTTAGTCACTAAACACAACCTTCCCCTTCTTGGTGCATCAAAATGGAAAGAGGCAGGCGACTAGGAGTGTGGTTCTGCTGTAAGGGTCCTCTCCTACAAATGGACTTATATTTGGTTCACGGGCGCCAGTGTGTCAGGCATAAGGGCCACTCCCTAAGGATCACCCAGCTCAGCTCCCCACATCAGGGACAGTCCCAGGACTCACTTCGGCTTTTCAGGGATCTAGCCACGAGCTGCTTGAGGAGGGGCACTGCAGGGCAGGCACGTTCCCAAAGGGGAGAAATCTCAGGGGCTTCAGCACGAGCCAGCTTGAACTAACTTTTCATCTGTTCCCTGTTCCAATGGGGACATTCCCAAGGACTCCGTGTTTGTGGCAGTGGGTGGGATGTGGGTAGGGGGTGTCACTTTTTATGTTATTTAGAGAGAAGACTTTTTAAATGCCAACATAGGGGTTAAGGAAGAGAAGAAAGAAAATGTTAGGAGTGCTGTAGGGAATAGAAAGTGATTCCTAATAAAACATAGGGAGTGTTTTTCTGTGTCATTAGCTTTGCTTGACCATTAGCCTGTTTCTTCACCTCACCATAAAAAGAGAGTGAGAAGTGCTATGTATTGTAGAGGGTTGCAGGGTCAAGTTGAGATAACGAAGCTTCACATGCGTCATCTCAACTTGACCCTGCAACCCTCTGCAATACATAGCACTTCTCACTCTCTTTTTATGGTGAGGTGAAGAAACAGCCTCCGTCACTCCCCAAGTTCACACGTTTAGGACCCAGGTGGCCTCACTTGGAAGCCTGCCACTCCTCATCCTCACACTTTCTTGTTCTGTGTGCACAAATCCTGAGGAAGGTCCCAAGTCAGCAGACCTGAGAAGTGACTGTCAGGGTATTCTGTTTGGTTTTGTAGAGCCATGGGCTTGTTTTTAAATCTATGTCCACTCTTAAAGAACAAAAATACGACTAAGAAATAATAACAGAACTACTTCTCTAGACTTGGGGTTCTTCTCCTGGGATATATTTTGGGGGAGAAAGGAGAGTTCTGCCCAAATACAGAAAAAGCCTTTCAAATCAAGACCTAGCTGCTAGAATCCCAGAATCAGGAAAAGCCACATCTGGAAGGCAGTTCAAAGAGAACTCCTTACAGGGATGGAGATGGGCAGGAGGGAGAGCTAAGAGAAGACATCTGCCCTGGGGCTTTGAAGAATAGTTCACCGGCTTGCTAAGGGGGCAGGACATCTCAAGCAGAATTAGCTCTTGGCACCATGCTAGATGGTGAATTAATAACTGCTGGCTAAACACGAGCACTCTGCCAAAGATACTAAGGAGCAATAATTAGCAAATTGGTTCTATTATGAAAAATAACATTTTTCTTTAATACTTTTGTATCTGAAGAAGATATGACAATCTTCAGGTGACAGTGGAGGGAGGTATACCTCCCTGCAAACTGTAAGAGTTGAGAAGGCACATACCCTTGTATACTACAAAATGTCAACTTCCCCTGCGGTTGTGACCAAGTATGCTGGTGTGATGTCACTTTCTTACCCCAGAGGACAAATGCTCAGGGAGAACTGCAAACCCCACTTCTAAGAGACTCTGTTCTCTGTTATTCCCTAACTACAAACACTAATTAAAGAGCCTTATACTAATAAAACGACACCTTCCATTATAACAAATGTTTTGCATCCAGAATCTCGTTTACACCTCACAGCAGCCCTACAAGGAAAGTATTATTCTTATCCATTTCACAGTATTATTATTATTATTACCCCATTTCACAGATCAGGCATGAAAAACCAATGCCCAGAGAAGGGGGAGTGACTTGCCTAAAGTCACACACGCTGGAGGTGCATGGAATGCAAGCCTGCTCTGCCTGACTCCGAAGCCTAGATTTGTAATAGGTGGAGGTGAGCAGGTTGTTGATTCAATTGATTAACTGGCTACCCTCTAAAATGGGTAGAATCAGAAGCCTGGAAATGAGACCAAGAGAGAGCCAGCAGTTCTCAAACTCATCACATGTCAGAGCAACTGGGTCTCTAGAGAATCCCAGCAAATGCGGTTTGCATAAGTACAAGACATCAAAACATCAACATCCCTGTAGTCTTATGTCAAACCCCACACCACTAGATTCTAGAGCCCAGCAGGCGTGCAGCAGCAGGGGCCACTGATTTGGGAACTTCCGGGAGGAAAACACATTTGAGAAAAGTATGAATTTCAGTTCTCCGCCACTCAGGAAAAGGCTCAGATTACCAAAAAGTCCCAGGGTACTCCTGGAGTGTTGACTTTAAAAGGTGCATTTCCAGGTGCTTGGCACACTGTAGGTGTTCAATTAATGGCTTGTGAGCCAATTGATCTTTTGATGGGGTTGATCTGCTGCCCCAGGCAAAACTGGCCCGAATGATTCTAGACCAGCCCCTGCCCTGGAGAAATGTGACAGGAGCAGGTCTCCTACCTCCAGTGGAAAACTTGTCCCACCATCTCAAAGGCTAATCAGGGTCATCTGTTCTGCTAGTGTCTCCCTTGAATCATCCCTGAGGAAATTGTTAAAGTGGACTGTCCCACACACCCAAGGCCCTGGGCCCCTTTTGCAGATGGAATTCCATCCTCCTTCCCCTCTGCTCCTTCTGTGCTGGGAATCTGTCTTCTTCAACCATTCACTCATCTGTCAGTGGGGATTTCCTGGGCACCTGCAAGGCGTGGTGCTGGCTGCTGGAGACATGGAGCAGATAGCACGGGAATGGCACTGCTCACAAGCGATTACTATCTCACCATGTAAGAGCACAGATGAACGTTAAGGGCACAGCCAGGAGAATCGCCCCAAAAGAGAAGCCTGTGCTGTACACGGAACTGGGGACGCTGCCTTGGTCTGAAAAGTGAGAGAACGTTTTCTCAAAGTAGGATGCTTCTGCTGAGACAGAAGGAGTGTGGTTTAGCCAGGCAAAGGTGCCCGGGCAGGAAGGTAGAGGAAGAGTGTTGGAGGCAGATTCCCCACAGGCAGCCCATTATTTCCCAAACTGCTTAGAACCAGAGCCCCTTCCCCACCTTGCATGGGTTATCGTTCCAAACAGGAAAGCCCCAATGGCACCACTTTGTTGGAAGTGTGACAATCAGAGACCACAGCCTTCCTTAGAATAAGTAGGGAGAGCCTGCTAAGGGGGGTGTTTTCCACTAACGAATTATTCTAGTTACCAGTAGAGCCCATGACTCATTTATTTCCAAATAGAAAGGGAAGTGTGTTCAGGGTTGTTTTTTCATGTCACTCTCACCGATGGTTTAATTTGAAACAGTGAGTTCAACTGGAGTGACATAAAACCCCAGGCTAAGTGAAGAGTGTGGGTGTCTCCCGGGGCCCCAGCACAGGTGAGGGTGCTAAGGTGTGCTGGAGCCCAGAGAGGTTGAGACCAGCACTTCGGGTGTGAGGCTGACCTGGCTGGAGACTCTGCTATTTGTCACCTGATTAACCTGAGCCTGTCACAGAAATTCTCTGAATTCTGGTTTCCTTGTACGTGGAATGGAGTAAATAACACCCCCACCCTACCGAGTTGTCCTAGTGTATAACCACCTGGTGCATGCCAACTTCTCAATAATTGAGACTTCAAGTTTCTGCTATGCTCGCCTGGACTGTCCAGTACAAGGAGTCCTGGATTCCTAGAAAAAAGGAACACGGCGTAGCTTCCCGGAAGGCTATCTCTACAGTAATGATCTTATTGTTGTAACATACACAGAGGGCGACTAGAATAGAATGTGTAATGTGCATGAAGTTAGCAGATAAAATACAAGATTTCTGACCATGCTTCCAGGCTTCCCCAAATACAGACACACAATCCACTCTCCTCTGAAGTAAGGATCCCTGAGTCAAAATTCGGAAGGAGCTTTAGAATAAGGGATCCCAAAGTTTCTCGGGAATAAGATTTTGAGGATACCTCTATTTCAAAAGATTAAAATGTTTATTTCCTCATAAAGATGAAGTATCTCATGTAATACTCTTTTTATCTCAGATCTAAAGGTGATCAAAGTAGGAGAGAGTTTACACAATACCTGAGCAGAAGCAAATACACTCCTTTGCATAAACATAAAATGCTTTCCCCAAGCTCCTCAAATCGTCACAGATTGGGCATGTTTGCACCTCTCATCACCTGGACTAGAATCGGCTGGGTCTTTCCACTTCAGACTTGGAGAGGTCAGTAAAGAAATCATGTCTTGTAAAGATCTTCCAAGACACTGTTTGAAGGAAAACATAACACAACATCTATACCTTTCAGTTTTTAAATGGAAAGACTCTCTTCTTGGGAACTCCCTTCAGTCCTGGGCAAATTTGGGTGGTGGGTCATTCTACCTATGGGAAAGCCCATTTATGTTAAAATTATAATAATGATCAGCATGAGAGATATAATTATATACCAGGTAAATGCAAAGAATAAAAGGTCTCCAGGCAACAAGGTCTGGGATGTTTTATACCAAACTGTACACAGCAGCTCACTCCAGGAGGAGGGACAGACAGAAGGATGGTGCAAGGAGACGCCCCATTTTCCTCTGTGCTGCTTCGGTCTTTACTTTGTAATATGCTTTTTAAAAATTAAATAAAATCGTGTCTTTCTAGCACACAAGACCACTATAAATGGTGGTCTGCTTTTTCTTTTTCATTATTTTTATTTATTTTATTTATTTTTTTTAGGCGAGGCAGCCCTTGGTTGACCTCACAGATTGCAAAGACCTTGTCAGCTTACAATCCCTTATTTTTTACGCCTACAGCACCTGGTCTTCCTAGGTGGTCTCCCATCCAAGTACTGAGCAGGCCCGACCTTGCTTAGCTTCCGAGATCAGACAGGATCAGGGTGGCATGGCCGCAAACTGCTTTTTATTTTTTAAATGAGAGATTAGACTTCTATAAGAAACAGAATACTTTTCCTTAAAACAGAAGGTTCTGGGGGCCAAAAAAAAAAAAAAAAAAAAAAATCACTGTCTTCTAGGTAAACCTAAAACATAAACCATTCTGGTGTGCGGAACTGGTGAGAGTTTGCACAGGGATTCCCAGAAACATAATCATTTATAGAAGCAAAGAAAGACCTTTCTCCTTCATCTGCTACATTGAGCTCTTCAGATCAGCTTCTCCCAGGAATTGCTGTCCCCCTGGAAACCCTGCATGCTCCCATCTGTACAGGGCCCGTTCTTACTATGCACTGACTTCCCATTCACTTGAACGCTGGCGCGTTGATTTAGTGATCCCAGGGAGGGGCGAGGCCACTTACCACTCCTCTCTCCACTTTTTCTTTTCCCATGTCCTCTCAACTGTGCATTCAGGATTAGTTTTCCAGGTTCCTTGTTTGCGGAAGGCTTGAATCTAAGCCGGCTAGCTGTGGCTAGCTGCTCTCTGCCATGACTGTAAATGTCACTTTTAGATTAACTGGCCCCTGATGTTTAAAAATATCCTGGGCACACTTAACCTTCAAGGCACCAAAGAGAGCGGTAATAACCCAGGCAAAGTGGGTAATAATCCGGCACCAAAGCGTTAGTAGGGCATTTTCCACCTTTTAATCCCGTAACTTACTTTACTTCAAAATTCTTAAGACATCTAAGCCACAAGGTATCTGAAGTCCAAGTTTTAAGCAATACAAAGTCATGTTGGCCCTCCTAAAACATGCGGAAAATTAACTGCATACAAGATGTTGGTTGTTTTGAGAAACAGCTTCTGGAACAAGTCCTCGGTGAATGGGTTCAGGTGATCACTACGAATAAAGATCACCTGGCTTCTTTCCCTGGAAAAGATTTGGCAAATGCCATTCAAGAAATAGTCCTATGTCTTGGGACTTGGGGAAAAACAAAAACAAAAACAGCTCCATTCCCATTTAGGGTCTGCTGGCTCTTGCTAAAGCTGGGAGAAGAAACCCAGCATAAGCGCTGCAGTTACAGAATGTTCTGCCACATGGGGAGGGCTGGTGGCATGTGGGACAAAGGTCACCGCCAGTTCCAAACAGGAGCTGGCAGCAGGAAAGCAGAGGCCACACAACAGGGCACTGTGCTCCAGTAAACCAGGGTGCATCTTACTAAACAGCAAGTGGAAAAACTTGCAAGAGCTGACCTTATGCAAAAATGGTTTAAATGGGGCTGTGCCAGGTGCAGCCTTTACCCTGCTGGAGAAGCTACTTCATTTGTGGGCTTGTTTTCCAAGAAGGAAAAGTCATCCAATAGTGGACTTCTTGGAATTTTCTCCACTGGACTTCTAAGTAGGAAGTACATGTCTTGACTGCTCTTGTGTCCTCTTGAAATCTCAGTATCGTCAGCTGCCACCTGGATAGTGTCACATCTGTTTAATAGGGGTTGAGGATGAAATAATGCAGGTTGAGGGCTTAGCACAATGCCTACATATCTTAAGTTCTTAATTGGCAGCCTCTATGATTGTGATTAGATTATTTATCAAGACTACTTCGCGCTCTAGAGTAGCTCATACAATTCTTTGCCCACCAGGCTAGGCAAAGGGAGCATTCTAAATAAAAATACCCAAAGTATAGACACGTATGTCCTTTCATGTTTCCTGGAAGAGTCATCTGTGACTTAAGGGAAAAAAAAAATTTTAACTTTATTTAAAATTCCTCCCCGATGATGCCAAATAATTATGATCTGGGCAGAGTGTCGATAGTGGCAAGACTATTAGGCTTTGCAATCAGGTTGGCGTGGGTTTGAATCCTAGCTCCATTACCTGAGGCTTTGAGCAAATGGCCAAGCCAGTATCCTCGCCCAACTATCTCAATATATGGTTGAGAAAACTAAATGAAAAACCATACATTGAGCTTCTAGCATAGTGGCTTGCTCATAACAGGCACTTAATAATATCTTTCTAATGAAACTGCTTAAAAGGACTAGAAACACTCCCCACTCCCCTTACACACTCTCTCTCTCTCTCAGATGAAGAACTCTCTGGTGGCTCAGCTCTCCCTTGACTCTCTTTAAGGCACGGGTATTTTCTAGAAGCCAAGCAGAAGGCATGAAACCAGATATTCACAAACTTTTCCCACCAAACACAAGAACATTAACAGAAAAATATATTTCTTTAAGCACATCTTAGATTCAGAAAATCATACATATCAAGATGTTTGCCTGCCCCTCCCCCCCAAAAAAGTGACCACATGGCCTTAAGAAAAAGGGCATCTGGAAGGAAGTTGCCAGTCCTGCTGCAAACGAGACATTTTATAAAAATGCCTACGCCTTCTCTTCCCCCTAAGGGCCAATTAAATCAGAACTTCTAGGAGTGGGCCTGGCATTAATATTTTTTAAAGTTTCCTGTGGTGAGGCTTGAAGAGCACTCACTGTTTGAAGCCTCTGGACCCCCACTCTGTCACCATAGATACCACTGAGGGGGGACACAAGGACACAGGAAATATACAACTGAGCAGCAAAGAATGCAAAGCATTGATTGACCTCCTGCCTGGTCTGCCCCACTCACCAGTATCTGCATTTCCAAACACACTTCAAAATTTAAAAACTGGTTCCAACCGAGGTAAACAATAATTAGGTCATGATATCCAAATTAAGTGTCAGAAGTACTCTAAATAGGAAAAGAGCCATCTTTCTCAGTTTGAGTTACCACTAGTCAATAAGCCAGGACCCTCCAGAGTAGCCAGAGGCCTCTAACTTGTATACCTCCAAGGTCTGACAAAGAGGAAAAGCCACCAACACAGACAGACACACCAAAAAGTTTGCTTCTCCAATCTAAAACTCCAAGACTTTTTATGCCAGGAGCAAACTGAAGCAGAAAGTGAATTTTAAAAGTGGGCAGGGAGAGAATGTATTATCTTATCTAATAATGGAAGCATACTAACAATATGCTAAAGTCTAAAAAAAAAAAAAAATTCACATTCCCCTATCTTGCCCTGCTGGACTCCAATCACAGATAGTGACTTTCACATGATTATTTTATAACTTGGGGTTCCCAGGACAACATTCTGCATAACTGACTTCCTTGTGTTTCCAAAAGGCCTCAGCAGATGCTCCTCTCCTTGCCTAAGGATGAAACAGGAATCATTTTGGGTGTCCAGGTTCTCACATACTCCTACAGCAAGCCACACACAACTGCCCAGAGTGGGAGGACACAACAGATGGGCTCTGGCATTGCTGATGTCTGAACAGGAGCACTTAGAACAAGAGTCTGCAAACTATAGCCTGTGCTGCCTGATTTCCTATGGCTCCCAAACTGAGTGGTTTTTACATTTGTTAAATGCTTGAAAAAAAATTAAGATTTCATGACACATATTAAATTCCAATTTCAGTGTCCATAGTTTATTGCAACGCAGCCACACCTGTTCATTTATATTTTGCATGTGGCTGCTTTCTCTAGAGTAGTTCCCAGAGACAGGATGACTGCAAAGCTTATCATCTGACCATTTACAGAAAAAATATGCTGACCTCTGACCTAAAAGGCCAAAATTGCCTTTTAGTACACAGATATGCGTAATTTCAGTCCATAAAAAAAGTATTTTGGAATATCTAGTGCTATTACTGCAGCAAATTGAAAATGTGAAAAAAAACACAACTATATAGCTAAAAGTTCTTCGAAATGAGCCTTGTTCCTAAAATGTTAGTGATTAAATTAGTATTATTTGGGGGGAGTCACAGACTATTTAAGATGCTGCTGTGTCGTTTAAAGTGTCACTATACTAAGATTCAATATTTTTAAGTTTGCTTGTAGAATTTATTTTTATTTTTTAGGTGAGGCAACCCTTGGTTGACCTCACAGATTGCAAGGAACTTGTCAGCTTACAGTCCCTTTATTTTTCATGCCTACAGCACCTGGTCTTCCTAGGTGGTCTCCCATCCACATACTAACCAGGTCCGGCCCTGCTTAAGCTTCCGGCTTGTTCAGGGTAGCATGGCCATAGACTAGAATTCTTTATAGTTAACTCAGTTTACTGCTTGCTTCCTTCCTACTCACAGCACTGCATTGTGAAGGAAGTGTCAAAACCAAATGGATACAAAAATATTAGCCCCTCATTTCTCCCTTGGATAAGGAAGCCCATTGAAATGCTGAGAACCGCAAGGCACCAGAGTGCAAATGAATGCATCTTTGTTTTGTGTCTTCCTCTGTGAAAGCCTGCTTGCCGATGATAAAATGTGGGATCACAAGCCCTACTCCCCCAAAATCGAAAAACTAAGGCCTTGAAAGGCAAGTAATATTCTCAAGTCAAAGTAAGGTTTCCAACTCCCTGCTTTCATAAGAAACGTCTGTGCCGGTCTAAGTGTCCTCGACCTCCTGATCGCTTTTATTTCCTTCATCTGACACCAGGGGAGTCCAGTCTTTCATCTAGATGGGCCACCCTCACTACTCCAGCCAAGTGCTGGCAGGTCAGTGGGCCATCAGGGCATCTTCCCAGTGCCCCAGCCTCACACCTCAACTGCAGGTTCCCAAGTTAAGAGTCTGGAAACGCTAGCAGAGGGAGGGTGGGAAAGCTCTCCTCACACCATCCCAGGGCTTGGCAGGACACAGCCATGACACACATGCCATGATTCCCGCAGGAATGCTTTCCGCCGCAGCGGCTCCTTTAGGATCTCACCATACCCTGACCCCTGTCTAGTCCCCCCACTGCGCTAGGGTTCGGGGCACAGACTCCAGCTTGGGTGGGGCATGGCTCGTCCTGGCCTCACAGTCCGCTCGCGCCCTTCCAGGGAACCCAGCCCGGGGCTTACCGAGGCCTGGCGGAGCGGGTGGGCAGCTCCACCGGGTGGAGGGCGGTGAAGAGGCGGGTCTTCCTGCCCACAATGGTTGCCATGGATACCACAGCCCAGGGGCGGGAGGTGGGAGTTAGTCCGCGCCCCGGCCCAGGCCCAAAGCGGGCTGAGAGGCTAAAGGACACTCAGTATAAAGAGTACTCGGCACAAAGTGAAAGTTCAACAACCTTTTATTACCAAACTCAAGCAGGGTTAACTCTTAAACCCCACTAACAGCAAAACAGAATCTCTAACAGGATCTTAGGATGGAGGTACAGACCTAATAAAGACTGTCTCTTAAAGGATTTAAAAAAATACGTATATACACCTGCATAAGTATTTTTTAAAAGAGCAAAATTCTCCAGTGCTGCAGAAACAGATATGCGTAACTGCAGTCCATAAAAAACAGCATCTGGCACTATGCTACCTTGAAAATTCAACTCAGGATGCATGTAGAAAAGCATTTCCTCTCTTAAAAAAAAAAAAAAATCCCCCTTTCTCCTTCCTCCTGTTGAACTTCCAGGGCTTAATCCTAGAAACACCTGAAGAACAGTATAAACAAGGCCCAGCCCACTTCTCTCAGCCTCTGCCAGTCTGCAAAGCTTCACAAGGATTGCTCCTTAGGAATTTTCACCTCTACTACAATCAGAAAATTGATCCTGAATTTCTGTTCACTTGTAAAAAAATACCCTCATATTTCCTTCAAGGAAGGGCCTGAGGGCTCTGCGAAGGATCAAAGGGGCAGTGAACCCAGCCAAGACTGGAACACCACCAGGCTGGGCAAAGGGAGCATTCTAAATAAAAATACCCAACACCTTATAACCTAAAATCTAACCTACCAGGTAAAAATAAGTAGCAGCTTGCTATACCAAAAAGGTGCTTATCTTTCCCCTTAAACCGTTAAGGTAACGGCAGAAAGGAGAGTCTAGAGTATTAGACCTTCTCTCTCTTCCAAGTACTTTGACACATATTCTAAGCCAAAGCCACGTTTGCAAAGGCAGACATGTGGTCACAGGGTAGTCTTTGCTGTGTCCAGCTGGATAAAGCTGCCACTTCTATGCAGCCTGGCTCATGACTGCTTTACCAAAATTTTTTCCCCTTGTACAGAGTACTTAAGAATCACTAGGGAAATTATTTTTTCAATTCAACTTCGTAACTGACAAATACTTCAATAACAGTTTCTAGAAAACTGCCTGAATACCCCCTTGCCCCAGGTCAGGGGTCAAAGATCCTTCCAGTCGATGGGATCCTTGCCGGACTTCTGCAGCAGCTCGTTGGCTTTAGAGAAATGTCTACATCCAAAGAACCCTCTGTACACAGACAAAGGGGAGGGATGAGCAGTCTGCAGCACATGGTGGCGCTTCTGAAAGAGAACAAGAGAATGACTAAAAGGTAGTAGGTACATTTGGGACTTTATGGCTGTTGCACTTGAAGATGGCTGTGCCATTCTCTTTGCTTTCTAAATTCTCCCACTTTTCAAAGTGTATGTACTTGCCTCAGTGTTCATACTAGAACATCAGTGCATTCATTTATTCATTTGCAAAGCAACTCCTTTTGCTAGGCTCTGAGGCCACAGAGGACTTGGCACCATCTATTCAATGTTTAAGTGCCTATACCTTATGATCTAGCAATTCCACTGCTAAGAATATATTTGCTAAAGCACATCATGATGCATATACCTACACAAAGATGCAGGTTTAAGGAGGGTCACTGCAGCGCTGCTTATAGAGGTAAAAGCTAATATAAATCCAGTGTTATACAACTGGCTAAAAATATTTTTCTAAAGTTCTTACAATGCAACACCACATGGCTGCTAGGAGAATAAGGCCAAGTTACATATGCTGATTCAGGAAGATCTCCAAAATATATCAATTGCAATAAATGGAAAAGTGCTAATTGCATTTAAAAAATGTTGAGGGGGGAATACCTGAGACACTACTTAAGAGTAGTTCCTTCAGGAAAAAAATATAGTGGAAAGTATTTACTTTCTATTTTGTACTTTTCTATACTATCTGAATTATCTCACCACAAAAATGAAATACTTTGATTTTTTTAAATGTCAACTATAGGTAACTGAACAGGAAGATTATAGACTTTTGTTTTCTTCTTTATTCTTTTCTGTATTTAAATAAAAAACACCTGATAATTGTTTTCAAAACATCCCTGCCTTCAAGTAGCTCAGTCTAGAAAGGGACATAACTGAAGCCAGGAGGGCCCAGTATGGTTAAGAGCAGAGCCTGGAGCCAGATGGCTTGGGTTCAAGTCCTGGCTCTGTCACTTAGTAGTTAGGTAGCCACGAGGAAGTCGCTGACCTTCTCTCAGCTGCAGTTTGAGTATCAACACCTAGCTCCCGGTTACTGTGAAAGAACAAATAATCATGTAGTACAGAGTATTTTGAGAATATAGATCAAGTGTCTGGCAAGCAATAGAGGCCCCTGAAAACGTGAGCTGTGCTGAGCTTTGAAGGATGCTAGCCTCTGGGGAAGGCAAAAAAGTGGGGCTCAGAAAGAAATCTAGGCGGTTTAGTCAGCCTGGAGTTCTGAGTGAAAAGAGGGGAGCTATGGCTGAGAGGCAGACCAGGGCTATGTCCAGGACCCCACCTTGTCAGCCTAAGCCAAAGCCTTTCAGGGAGAAGGCATCTGACTGCTCCAGGGAAGATCAGAGGAGGGCCTGAACTAAGACAAAGGTGGTCAAGTGGGATGGGTTTGAAAGATAGTAGAGAAGAAAGGCTATAAGTGACTGACTAACAATATGGGATGAAGAGAGCAGAAAGACAGGGGAGAGAAAAAAGGAGAAGAGGGAAAGAGAGGCAGGGACATGCCATGGTGTCTGATTTCTGGGTGGACACCTGGGTGTCCAACCATAAAAAGTAGATGGTACTTTTTATCCTCGGGTAGTACAGAGAAGCAAGGTTAGTGAGGGATGGATGAGGAAAGGAGAATTTTGCTTGGAAATATTAAATTTGATGTGCTTTGGGTCACTAGTAAGTAGGCAGCTGAGTATATCTACTGTTCAGGAAAGATACTGGGTTGGATATGTGATTTGGTTTTAATGATTGAGCAACTATAATAACTGTTTAACTTTCAAACCAAACCATGCTTAACAATAATAAAGATTACAAATATACTGAGTAAGAGCTATACAGACCACAAACCTCCCTAAGACAGAGATTGTAAATTACTAGATAACCATATCTTAGCACTTAGTTCATTTGTGCCAGATTTTATTCCTATACTTCCCTTCCGTAAAAGAATATCTGAAAACCTCTTGTTCATTTATATAGAAATTTTATAGGGAAAGCTTTATAATCTGACTATACACAATTGCTATTTGCTTATACATGTATAAAAAGTCACAGGAAGATGGCAGAAACTAAAAGGCACTGCTGATGCAAGCCCAGGAGGAAAATGAACAGATGGGGACTTGGATGGGAGACTTCTCACCATATATCTTAACATCCTTTCTTTTAAATTACGTGAATCTACCTTTAAAAAATCTAAATTACAAAATAAAGACAAAACTCAATTTAAGAAAAATGGAGGTGATAGTTGGCATGTGAGCAAAGTCAATAAACTTGAACTCAATTACTGATTTCCAATCCTAACATACTCACCTGTGAACTTCACAGAGTTCACGCTCAAAAACACCCACCAAGATGAGCGAGCTGCTTAGGAAGTCTGAAGCTCCAGAGCAGGTCTCATCTTGGCTGTCATTCAGCCAATTTTGTGCAAGTGACTGTCTCTGAGCCCCAGTACAAAATTGGGTCAGTGTACGCCTACGTGCATAGCCCTTCCCAGAGTATTAAGATTCTGCATTAAAAGTGTTTGACTTGGTACCTAACAGAGGGTAGGGGATCAATATATTTGGACATTTCTGATACACCAGAAAATATTATTGGGTTACCTCAGTTAATCTCTTAACTTCACTTATTAAATAAACTGTTTCTAATTTCTTCCCCATCCACACTTCCTAATTCTCTCTCCCAGTTGCCCAAACTAAATACTTGTTCTTGACTCCTCTCTCTCACCCCCACTGCCATCTCCCCTCTGCATTCTCCATCAAACTACCATCATCCCCAGTCTGTCAGTTATCCTGAAGAGAAATGACGGTGGCTTACCCCAAAGTGGCAGTAGTGTCAACTGGGAGAAATAGTAAAATTGGGATGTCTTTAGGAGGCAGAGCTGACAGGATTCCCTAATGGACTGCATTTGAGGGGATGAGGGAAACATTTGAGGAGGACTTCTGGTTGTTAATGTCAGCAACCAGAAACATAAGCACTTTGGTAGGTGAATGGAAAAGGAACAAGTTGGGGGAAAACACAGAAAAGGCAGTGATTAAAAAACTGGTTTGGTGGTGCTGGGTATTGGCAATCAGAGCTCAGGTTTAATGCTTATCACCAACAGTATTTTCATGGGGGAAGTTAAATTTGTGATTAAGTGGATTACTTTGTGTTTTCTATATACTCTCAAACTTCTTGGAAGAAACTTACCTCATTCTTCACTTACTACATCATTTGTTAAGTGAATAGTATTCAGGAACCAATGTATCTGAGTATATGGCAAGTACATTTCTGTATTACTATTAAATCATAAGTTGGCCAGTTGCTTTCCTCATACACTGCTAAACATTCCTATAATTCGACTAAATTGTGTTATTTTCAGTGGGAAACCCAACCATAATTATAACAGTCTTAAGGGAAAATAAGTTTCATTTTTATGACATGAATTTTCCAGGACCACACCACAAGGATTCCTAGAAGTCTCTAACCTGGTTTAAACTGTTAAAAACAACATACCCTATCGATGGCACTGCCCTTCTTCTGAGCATAGGAACCCCAGAGCAAGAAGACAAGGCCATGTGAATTCTGATTTAGCCAGGACACAACCGCATCAGTAAATTGCTCCCAACCTCTCTCTTTATGAGAATTGGCCTGATGAGCCCGGACTGTGAGGACAGCGTTGAGTAGGAGAACACCTGTGAACACACACCAAGGAAACAGGTTAAAGGCAGGATGAAATGAGTCAGCCCAACACCCAACGACAAGGAATAATCACATGAAACCATTCTCCTGATGGAATCCAGAACAACTGTCTGAAATTCGGTCATAGAGAAAGTGTTACAGCAGACTGCTGGGTACCTCTGGGCATTCAAACTTTCACCTCTGCACTTTCGACATCTTCCGAGTTGGCAACAGTAAACATTGTATATCCCTCATCAGAAAGAATTATTTTTAAAAAATATCCTAAGTGCTATTAAATAACCCCAGAAAATAACAAAAGGAGGCCAAAGTGTTTCATCCAAACAAAACTCTAACTGCAAGAAACCAAAGAGTAAATATTCTTTCCTTGTCCCAGTAATAATGTTAAAAAAGAAAAAAGTCCTGAGATAGGTATTAAACACATACAACACAACCTACAATGAAATGACAAAAGTGAGGTCACCTTCTGATTTGTCAAAGTTAAATGGATAAACGTAAAATATGAATAACGAGGAACACACTTTTCTCTTTCAAATTATGGCTGAAACATGAAAGACTGGCTACAGGATAGAATGAAGATATTTTTTCTCACTTACATAAGTTTAGCCATTTTATTAGCCCTCTTGTCCTTCGTGACTATCTTTTACAAACAGAAACAAGTGGACAGAAAAGAGGACTGTTGAAATCTGTCCAAGACATATTGAGCAGTGGTTGGTTTACCTTGCTTGGCCCATCCAGATAAATCTCCATGACCAGGATGAACAAAACCATCTATGTCTGTAGACAGCTCTTTATAAATGTTTTCCAAACTGAAAGCAAGCAGGAAGAAAAAAAAACAATCTTAAGACAGTTCCCAAAATTCAGTAACCTCCAATATACATGTGAATTATAACGCGTAAAGCAGTCCCTGGAGGGAACAATGCAACAAATTGCAGTGATTCATGAGGAAACACCACCTTTCCTTCTGACAGGTAACACTTTATTTTCGTCTGTGCTTGGATTTAAGGAACAGCATTTGGGAAGATGTAAGTAAATCAGTCTTGGAGTTATAACGCCCCTCTCCAATTGATGGTTATTTTTGTCCCACAGGAGACTTGTAGCAATGACTGAAGACATTTTTCATTGCCATTTTGTTTGAACTCTGGTTCTGGGGAGAGGGGCAGTGCTGCTAAACATCCTACAGTGTACAAGACCAACCTTCTCCATCGCAAAGACCCAGCCCCCAAATACCAACTAGATTGAGAAACCCTGCTCCAAAGGCTAGCAAAAGTCCCCCAAATAGGCATACCTGCAATTTGCAAAGTACACACCCGAGAGTAATTGCGATTATACCTGAGCCATCTATAAAGCAATCGTACCTGGGTGGAGGTGGGACAGGTCTTTGAACACTAAAGCAGAGCCCATGAGCTTGATTGGGTCCATGATATGGATCCTGTCCCAAGATGACAACTTTCACCTGTGAACACCGGGTGGCAAGAAATTAAACACTGTAGTATAGAGTTTAAATAAACACCTGGCTGACTGATGACCTATGCAAAGGGACACTAGGAGGGGGCAGCTACCCTCCTGGCGCAATTAAGAACCCGCAGAATAAAGTAGGCAACCTAGCACCTTTACTTTCCATTACCAAATCATCCTTCACTCAATCACCCTGCCACACTGCCCTCTCCCTTCTGGTGCAGGTATTTGAAACAAGTTGGGGGTCAACTCTGTTTTCATCCCCTTCATTTTTCAAATAATGAAAGCAAATACACCCTTGAAACAAGTACTACCATCCAGAAACATATAAAGTAGTTAGTCATCTCCTAGCCATTCCTATCCCATACTGATTCAACCATTTTTAATTACCTATAGAACTGGGGTTATTGTACTCATTACCCTACATTTTTGTGCTTCTCACATCACACATTTTGGGCATCCTTCAATTCAACAAAGAGCTCAATCACTGAAGGGCAGTCAGCTTGTTACCTAATATTTTTCCAGTACAAAACAGAACCCAATCAACATCTGAGTTCATGTATCCTTATATATGGTTGCTTTTATTTCTTTGGAAGTTACAATAGTGGAATTGCAGGTCAAAAGATAAGTGTATTTGAAATTTTCATAGACATATGCCAAATTGCTTTTCAATGAGTTGAGGCAATTAAAAATTCTCACCAGCAGCAGTATGAAGGTGCTTCTTCCCTTATTCCTCTAAGGAACAAACCCACAAGTAAATGAGGTCAGGTCAAAGAGCCATGGGAGTAGGTGGCAAGATGCAATGAAAAGTAATTAAGTCACTGTCAAGGGTGGTATTAAAATACAGCTAGTCCTTTTGATCTGGAGACCATCCACCTCTTCATTCTCATGGTATTCTTTCTTAGAATCTTCTTCCATAGCCTGGACATATACCTTTATCTTTCAAAATCCAGCTTTAAAAGTTTTCATTATCAGGAAGCTTTTGTGGACCTCTCTGTTCCTACTGTTGGTGCTCACACTGTTCCCAGCATATTCATCAAGAAGCAACTTGTCTCAGCAGGGAAGCCTTGCAGTTCTGGGCTTGGTTAAGGGATGACCTTGAAGGAGACAAATAACCTCCCAGACCCTCCATATGCTCATCTGCAAAGAAGCCCACGAGCCATCTGATCCTCAGAAGTTTCATGCTGTTTTCTTATTCGTCCCTATTAATATCAATCATTGGTATTCCAAACAAGGAATACTATTCAAATAAGGCACAAAATAGTACTCAATTTTGAAGTTAAAAACTTCGAAAACAAGGAGCTATATTCAAAGTCCTTGCTCTAAACTGAAAATTGTTAAGTTTGCTAAGTACTGGGTGTAGCAGCCTTATCGAGATGGCTTAATCACCTATTTCACTTCCATTTAACAGGTATTTATTAATAGCAGGATACCTGCTTCAGCTTACAAATGGGAGGGAAAAGAACAAAATGTAAAACCTCCAGTGTAAGCAGATACTAACCTATTGGAGGGGTTTAGAGGAAAACCAGATTACAACACAAAGGTGGTGGGGAACAGGGTTCATTCAATGAGATGCCATAGATGAATCTAATTAGTTTTCAATAGACAAGTGAGGAGAGGGCTGCCACACTGTCCCACTCTGAAAAGAATGGGAGGTGGAAGTAAGGCTGACAAGTAGACTATGGCCACACTCATGTTCAGCTTTCAGCATTCAGACAGTGGGAAGCCAGAGACAAGCTTCTGGACAGGAGACTGACAACAAGAGCCGCTAGGCAGCAGCCATTGTATGCAATGAACCAAAGCAAAGGGATTTATTAACAGGATAGCAAAATTGTTTAGGTCAGAAGTTCAGAGCTTGAAAGTGTCAACTATAAAAGACAGTGTGTGATTGAGCTACAAGCTGCTTCAGGGGTGTTTTTAGGATTCAATATAGCAGAAGACATCAAGACCAAAATCAAGAACTATCAGACTACCCCGTTTGACAGCTCCTACCCCAACCAGAACCATACCAGGAACTGTTGGCAGAAATACCTGGACTTTCATTGCTATGAGAAGGCAATGAATGGTAAAGGAGGTGGTGTCTCCATGTGCAAATGGTACCAACATGTGTACAAATCCTTCTGCCCATATCCTGGGTATCAGCCTGGGACAACTGTAGGACAGAAGGCATGTTTCCTAGGAAGATCTGAACTGGTTTCACCCGGCCTCTTTTCTGTCTTCCATCCTTCTCCGAGGGAGGTGAAGGGGGACCTGGGTATATCCCACTTGGGATCCTGAATCATGGCTTAACTAACCATTAATAGTTGTTGGGGGGAAAAATAAGTGTAGTCAGACAGAATATTGAGCTACACATCAAGCTGGGGTCGACTACAACCAGATGAAAAAGACTTAACTGCTTCATGTCTCAGTTTCTTCATAACCACCACAATAAAACCTAACACTGGCATGGGGTAGGTTTCAAGATTAAATAAAATAAAAAATGAGAACGTATAGACACATGATCTATGTACATAGTTTTCTTTTGTGCTGCATAAACAGCACATGGTAAAAGTTAAAAAAAAAAAAAGTAAATATAGGCTAAAATATAGCCTACCAAGTCTCACAATTGCAGTATTTACTGAATTATGGACAGTGGTTTAACTCCTGTGTCCCTAATTAAGAAATACTATTTGATTCCCATGCCTGTTTTACTAAAATTCATCCACAACTTGTACTTACATCTCTAATGTCACACATTTGGGTCCATGTGAAGACTTGGTCTGGGGGTGGATAAACAGTGTAATGTCTTCTTTCTTCTGCAACAAATCCCATTAACTGATTGAAAGAGAAACTAGATTTAAAATCAGATTCTAACTGGAAAGCATAAGAATTCAATAAGAAAGGTAACTGAAGAATTATATAGCTCTATGCCTCTTTTATATCCAAATTCTTTTTAAAAACAACAACAATAGTACCTAAGCGCTCTCCACCAAAGTCGCTCAAGCTCTTCAATTCCCTCCCCCTTACTTTGGGCTGAGTTGAAGTCGATTGGCTTGGCAGCTCCGATTTCCTATTGCCAACCCCTCCCACATTTATTTTTAAAGGCCCTGCAAAGTTTGTGGTTTTACTATGCCACCTTCTCCTGGAAAGCAACTAAGGGGATTAAAAGAAGTCATGATATAATCTTACAGTCACTTAAAAACTTTAATATAAATGTGTGGACTCAAAACACCATGGCCTTATTTTAACCTCTTTAGCATTAAAAGGATGTTCAAGGAGGGAAAACAGACTACAAAAGCAACATCCTATAAACGTGGCCTTGGCTTGCAATACTAAGAAGACAAAGGGCCTGCAGCCTCCACGTTTACCTTTATAAAATACGGTTTTCCGAACTCTCCACTGAGGTGCTTCTTCCAGCTCTCACCAAAACCCACTGGCACATTGCGCGCGGCGAGTCTGAGCAGGGCCGCGGCCTTGTTCCTCTGGATGCGGACCAACTGCTCCGGGCTCAGCGGCGACAAGGGCGGCACGCCAGGCTCCTCCTGCCCGGCCCGGGCCTTCTTGGCGGGGCTGGCCTGCAAGTGGTCCCCGCAGAGGCGGGTCACGAGTCGCAACGAGCCTCTCCCAGGCGCCCACAGCTTCCGCCCCCAACCCAAAAGCTCATTACAGAGGACGCCCATTTGTGGGTTTCAGCCCAGCCCGAAAAGTCGGTGCAAAACCGGACTCTGGAAACCCAGGCCTTAGCCTAGTCCCTCACTAGGAGGCCGAAGGCCCAAATTTCTCGTTTGGTACGAAACCCACGCAGGCAGAGGGGCGTTTTGCTGCGAGGCTCAGCATCCGGAAGCCCCGCCCCGTGGGACCCGCCACTCGCGTCCCCACGTGGTCTTTTCGCGGCAAAAAAACCTCCCCCCCGAGGTCCCGCCCCTCCTCTCTCTGACTGGATGGCAGGCCGAAGAGGGCGGACCTCTCGCCTCTGATAGGTGCCACTGGGCCAGAGGCTTGTCCCTATTGGCTGGCCCCTCAGCATGGCCGCCGATGGGGCACAGCGGCGGCTGTTTTGAACATGTAGAGACCAGTTTGAACACGGCGCCCCAGCTCACCGAGGCAGCGGCGCGTTTCTGAAACCCCTCGGTCGCGCGGGGCCCGCCGCTTTCCCCCCTCTCCCTCCCCCTGGCTCCCGGCTTCACCAGAGGACCCCGGCACGCCTCACCACCGAATCCCCGCTCTCCTCAGCTACTGCCGCCACGCCGGTTCCCCGGTCCGCCGACTCAGGGCTGCAGGCACGTCGCTTCCTGGCGGGGCTTGGGGAGAAGAAGGAGTAGAGAGTCTTCTGGCCGATCATCCCGAAGCCGAGGGGAGAGCGAACGCGCGCCGCTGGGGGACCCGCGAGGCTCGCTCAGACTGGCGGTCCGCAATTGGCGCCAAGCCACCCGCGCATGCTCCGACCGGGGGGCAGGGGGTGGAGGCTGGGCGGGGGGCTGGGCGAGGGGCGGTGGAGAGCCTAGTGCGCATGTGCAGGAGGGGCTGCAGCGGGCAGAGTTACCTTTTCATTCATCATATTAAGGCATCATACTTCTGCCTTGGGGCAAGTCCTTCCATCTCTCCCCAGTAAAAAGAAGATAAAAGTACCTATCCAGTAGAGTTGTTGTGGGAATGAAATTAGCATTGAAATAGTATTTATTTAGCTCTCAGATACATTACCTCATCCAATTTTCACAACCTATTTTACTGATGACAAAGTAAGGCAAGAGTAGTCCAACACAGCCTAACCTGCAAGGTTTGGGGGAGACTAATTGAAGTCGTGAAGGTTAAACTCCAAACTAGTTCTCCTAAAGGTACCACTGCACACCTCAACCCCAATACACCCCAGATTATTCTCCTTCTCTCCCCACATCCAAACCATCAACAGGTCCTCTTGGTCTGTCTCCAAAACAAAATCTGAATTCGGCTGCTGTTCTCTCTCTCCTGGCTACAACCACAGCTGGTCTCCTCTTTCCTACCCAATGGTCTGTTTGAAATGTAAATTACATTGTGATAATCTGCAGGTTAAAATCCTATCGTTTCCAAATATGCTTAGAGTAAAATCTCAGTTTCTTATTCTGCTGGTAAGGCTGCTTCCTTCTCTTGATGGAAGCCCCTACTACTGTGGCATGACTGAATCTGGGTCTTAGCATTCCCTGGACATAACCAGCTTGTCCCTTGTGTGGCCTTTACGTTCTTGCACACGCTATCCCCCTGCCTGGAAGCTTCAGGTCTCAGCTCTGTACCCTTACTCTGAAAGTCTTTCTCCTCCTGTCCCACTTTCTAGCTGGTCACTCTATAGCTTTAGTAATATCTAAAATTCTCTTATTTATTCTTTCCTTATTTATTTCTGTCTCTGTCTCTGAAATGTAACCTGGATGAGGGCAGGGCCTTTTTATCCTTGTGTTACTATTGTGTCCCAGTGCCAAGGATAAGGAGCTTGGTGGATAAGGAGAGAAGCTCATTTAAAATAATTTGCCCTTACATCTACTTTGAAAAAACAGTTCAGGAGTTTTGTATAAAGTGAAATAAACTCTTACCAGGTGCCCTTGGAATGAAAATCTATATTCACACAAAAGCTTCTACATAAATGGATATAGTGTGTTTCTTTGTAATTGCCCCAAAGGAAACAACCCAAATGTCCCTGGGTGGGTAAGTAGGTAAACTGCGGGGCACTGGCACAATGGATACTGCTCAGCAATAAAAGGAACAATTGATGCAAATAGAGATACATCTTAAAGGCATTATGCTAAGTGAAAGAGGCCAGACACAAAAAGCTATATATTGTATGATTTCCCTTGTAAGACATTCTAGAAAAGGCAAAACTATAGGGACAGAAAATATCAGTGGTTGGGGGCTTGGGGGAATTTTGTCAGGTGATAGAACTGTCCTGGATCTAGACTGTGGTGGTGGTCACACAACTCTGAACATTTATCAAAATTTGCAGAACTGTATGCTAAGAAGATTCAAAACAAAGCCCTCAATCTCACAGAGCTTTCGTTCCATTGGGGAAAACAGAGAGTAAACAAAATTAAGAGCAGTGATAGAACCTGATGTTTATTGGGAACATGGAAGCCCTTCTCAAACGTCCTCTCATTTAATCCTCATGATGTTCTCATGGCATAGGATTTATAGTCCCCAGTGTACAGATGAGCCAAATTCAAGCCGAGACTTTAACTGACCTGTAAGAGACGCACAACTAGAGTAGAGGAGATGGAAATGGAAGCCACGAGTCGGACTGCTGAACTCGTGATCCTACCTGCGACAATATGCTAATGGCCCAGCTCCTTGTTAGGACGCCAAGTTAATCTCCAGAGAGAAGTGACACGGAACATACAGCTCAAAAATCACAGATGATCCTCAGCAGTTGAAGAGCAAATACTAGTTACACTTAAACACGGTAGCACTTGCATCGCGTCCAGAAGGCCAACAGGTGGCGCCCGGAGGCCGCCCGCGGCTTCATTTTGCAGATTTGCCTACGTTTCCCAGCCTGCAACCGGAATGTACCCGGAAGTCGTGCTGCGGGCCGGGTGTGCGTCTTCTCTTTCCCGCCAGCCCTTTCTACAGTGTTTGCAGAATTCGGAGCCGCGCAGCTGCTGTGTGAAATTTTGAGAACCCTCGCCCCTCCCCCCGACTCCACGCAGGTGTTACAGTTTGTATTTTCTTTTAGAATCCGGCATGCGTATGATCACGTTTAACTGTTTTACGTTTAGCTTCATAAGCATGTCCATTTGAGGATCACTATACCTACCTATTTTAATACTGGCGTGGGAGGGCTGGTCATGTATGGGTGAAAAGGAGGTAGACACATGGCTGGGTGACTTTGAGCAAACCCTTCCCCTTCCCCAGGTGTCAGTTTCCCCATTCCTAAAGTGAGGGTTTGTTTGGATTGTAGTTTCCAAGTTTACCTGTGGCCTACGAATTCCCAGGGCAGATTTCTTTTAAAAAGGTTCTTGGGGGTGGAGTGCAGGCATTTGGGTTTTTGCAAGCTAGCCAGTTGATTCTAATGCATAGTGAGGTGTGGGAGACCCAAGACCAGATAATCCCAACGGTCCTTTTCAGCTTTAATGTCCTCTATTTCCATTCTAGGACATGGTATAAAACTTTTTTTTTTTTTGTGAGACGGAAGATACCAAATGTCAATGGTGTAAAACTTAAGAGGAATGCTGCTGTGGGATCGCTTTGCCAAAGAGCAAATTTTTGCATCTCTTTGTCTTGCCACTGGCTCCTAGGTCTTTGCTTTGTGTAGACAACATGGACAGATTCCTGGTGAAGGGGGCTCTAAAGGGCCTTTTGGGAAAGAGAGAGCAAGAACAGACAGGAAAAGGTCCAGCAGAGTTGGGAGAATACGAGGAAAGCACCAGGAAAAGGCCCAGGACAGAAACCCCGAGGAATGGTGTTGACTTTGCAGATCTTAGCTGGCAACACATTCGAGCTGAAGGCCTGGACTGCAATTACACAGTCCTGTTTGGCAAAGCTGAAGCAGACAAGATTTTCCGAGAGTTGGAGCAAGAAGTGGAATATTTTACAGGTAAGTGGAGGACTGCCAGTGTGTGTTGAAGGCTTGTTTAATAAAACTAGTCTATGTTTAAAGAAATCGGAACTCGGGAGCCATTAATTACTGATGTGTTCGTTAATTTATTCAGTACATGTTCTCTGGGCTCCTGTTGGCCAAGACCCTGGTTATGTGCTTTGGATACAAACTTGGAAAAAAACGGGATTTCCTGCCCACCAGGAGCTGATAGATGACTAAATGGAATCCACCTGACTGCTGATTAGAATCACCTGGGAAAATTGATAAAAAAAGATGCTAAGTTCTACCTGAAATCAATTGTATCAGAATAGCTAGGTGCGCGGCCTGGACACCAGTGTTAGAAAGATTTTGGGTGATTCCAAAATGCAGCAAGGGCTGAGAACCACCGGTCTAGTAGGAGAGACAGCAAATAACCAGGTAATTCTGCACCACGGTCTCAGCATCACCTGGAGGACTTTGTTGCTTGTGTGAACTTGGCTTCTTAGGACCTGTTCCCACAGTCCAGTGTCTGCATTTTTGGGTCATGCTGTTGCTGCTGGTCCGGGGTCTGCACGTTGAGAACCGCTGCAAGGTGGCAGTGCACTTGGGAGTACAGAAGTCCACAGGAGACCCCCAACCTGCAGACTAAGCTGTCAGCCCCATCTTTCATGGAGTCTTAAACTCGTAGTCCCCCACAGTTGGCAAAATCACCCTGTATGTAACTTAACTTCATCTTGCTCGCATTTCAGCCTCTTTATCTTGCTTCTGCTATAGCTAAGACAATTAAGTTATGGTGTTTAAAAAAAAAAAAATTGGACTAGGACTGTATTTCTTTAAGGACAGGAATCACTGTTCTTACATGCACGTATATGGGCAAGCCACAGTGACTTTTGAGGAGAGGTCTTCGGTCAGGGCATTCAATGTCATTCCTGTTTTACTCCCTTTCAGTCCTGAATACTCAAGGAGAGAGTATGCAGGGCACTCACTTGGCTGGTTTTCTGAGCTGCCATGTTTCACTGCACAGGTGCACTGGCCAGGGTGCAGGTGTTTGGAAAGTGGCACAGTGTACCAAGGAAGCAGGCGACGTATGGCGATGCTGGGCTGACCTATACATTTTCAGGCCTTACTCTGTCTCCAAAGCCCTGGATCGCAGTTCTAGAGCGAGTCCGAGATCATGTTTCTTCGGTGACTGGGCAGACCTTCAACTTTGTGCTCATCAACAGGTGACACCCTACTTGTTTTTTACTTTTTATAGGCCATGGCACTGTATTTTATCCAAAAGGAAGAGTTTAGGATTCCACCGTATTTTACTCATTTGTACAATAAATTCTTTAGTGCAACAAGGATGTAATTAATAATGAAACAGTATGAGTAGTCCATCCTCATGGAGCTCATGCCATAGTGGGAAGTGAGGTGATTAACACGAACAGTTGAACAAGATCATTTTACATGTTGGTAAGTGTCTTGCTGACTTGACCAGGAGGAAGGGTTCTGCGTTTAGGGCAGTTTTTTAACAGCTGTACTACTAATGGGCTAGATAATTCTGTGGCAAAGGTGCATCACAGGAGGTCGAGCAGAATCCCTGGCATTTATTCACTAGATGCCAGTAGCGCCCCCCCCCCCCGCCCCAGTCATAGCAACCCAAATGTCTCCAGACATCGCCTAGTCCCCTGAGGGAAAATCATCATGGTTGACAACTCTGAGTTTAAGGGATTGTGGTTAAAGGAGGGCTCACGGAAGTGGTGATGTTTGAGCTGATAATTAAATGGAGAGAGCATGAGCCACACAGCCATCTGGAGGAAGAGCAGAGGATCTTGGAGTGTCTTCAGAGTGTAAAACCCATCAATATTGCCTGAAAGTAGTGAATGAGGGTATAGGTAGGCAGGGGCCAAACTGTACAAGGAATATGGATTTTATTCTAAGTGTAGAAAGAAACCATTTTATGATAAAAGTTTACATATATGAACCAGGAGACCTAGAAGACAATGTTTTTGGCTTCTGTTGGTGTATTGAGTTTTAAAGCATGTGATCAGAGGTCTGGATAACAAAGTGAAAAGGCTCCAGGCTTGGCTCACCTGATACAGGCAAGGCCCTGCAGCCCTTGCAGAAACCTGGCATGCTCGGAGCAGTGTTTCACACTAAAAATAATGCTGCATTGTTGGCATATTTCAGAAGAGGGTGCTCTGTGAAACATGCTTGCTTTCTCACTGCAGGTATAAAGATGGCTGTGACCACATCAGTGAGCACCGAGATGATGAAAGAGAACTGGCCCCTGGAAGCCCCATCGCCTCTGTCTCCTTTGGGGCCTGCCGAGACTTCTTTTTCCGACACAAGGATTCTCGAGGGAAAAACCCCTCCCGGAGGGTGAAGGTGATTAGGCTTCCATTGGCCCATGGAAGTTTGCTCATGATGAACCACCCGACCAACACTCACTGGTATCACAGTCTCCCCATCCGCAAGAAGGTTTTGGCTCCACGGGTCAATCTGACATTTCGTAAAATCCTGCCTACTAAAAAGTAAAAGTATTTTTCAGTTAGTACTTCTATTTTCTCCTTCCCTCGCTTCTAGAAGAGGGAGATGGAATTTCCTTTACCAGCAGAGAAAAGGTTTAACCAAAGTATAGGGCTAATTACATAACAGTACAGAATTCAGAAAGAGGATGTTTATATCAAACCAGTAAATTATGAAAGCATACAAGTTGATTTTTTCATAACAAAATGATTTTTATTGCTATCATACACAGCAGATACAAAAGGTACCTTTAGCAAGTACATAAATCAGCAGTTGTTATGGCATAAACTACTAGTTTAACTTAGGTGTTTGCAAAAATGAAGCTATTCTGTAAATAACTTAAAACTAGAAATAAGATTATTTGGCTGCTGCTTAATGCCTAATTTACAAAATGAGGAAGTCAGCTTTAAATCAGGTAAGAAACTGCAGATATCATTCACATTTACAACCTTGGCTCAAACCCTGAACTCTGACCAACAATCTGCTTACAGGTTCAAAGGATTAAGCCCCTTTTGTGCTCAACATCTCTCTTTAATGGCAGATTTCAAGGAGTAGTGGCAGAGCAGCAGTTACTCAAAGCTACAACTTTGCAATGCATTTTAAGGTCATACAATTGGGTATTTGTTCCATCAAACTCAGGTAAACCAGGCACACTCATTTCAACATCAAAGCCAGGGTCTGCAACGGAATCACGAAGGGACAGCAGCAATGAATGCATCAGAAGCTTCAAGCTGCTCCTTTTACCATGATGTTCATGGCCTGGAGAACCTTCACAGTATGTTCTATTGGTAGTGAGTTCACGATTAGGATACATGCTGGGCCCCGGCAGAACAGTGATGACCTGGGCCTCTTATGCTTTTAGCTGACACTGAGGCATTGTCTAGAAGTGTCTGCGACCTCACCCCACCAGAGGAAGCATGGCTCTTAGCTTAATCTTAGGTAACCTTTTGGATAGGTCTGATTCCAGATCTTATCTCTGAAGAGTCTGTTTGAATTTGGTATCTTCTTTAAATAAAAAAATCTAGCTAAAATATAGATACTCCTGTAATGCCTTCAGCCTGGGCTCCATTCATGAGACTTATCTTAAGGGGGAGGAGAATGCTCACTACAGTCTATTAGGCTACTGGAAATGAATATTTAGAATATGGACCTATAACAAAGTGACACTACTACTAGGTGTCAGCTGTAGTTACATGTTTCAACACCTTTTTGTGGAAAGGGCTGGACTTTGACAGTCATCAAATCTAACCCTTCACTTTACAAATGAAACAGGTCCAGAGAGACTGCAGCAGCACAGCTGGTGCCCTTCCTTCAAAATTCAGCTCTCAAATCAGGTTAGGGTTATATTTTTACAGTCCCCAGCCCCACCTGTAAACCTTAAGAGGTCTGCATGGGCAATAAATAGATGCGAATAACTGTCAATTTAAAATGGATCTTTGTGTAAGAAAGGGTTTTCTGCAGAGCCGAGGAATCACAGGTATTGCACAGGTACTGCTCAATTCTGGCTAGTCACACAGGTTTATAATATACTGTAATTGCATCTCTTAGTTCAGTATACAAAAGATAAAAGCAACCGTTAAGAGCTTCACTTAGAACTGACAGTAGTGAAAGAATTTCTCCAACGGGCAGATTTGGCAGATGAGCTTTTACTATATATAAAGAATCGAAAGACTAAAAAAGACATACAAAAAGGGAAGGCAGGTGTTCTTTAGGCATCTTTTAGCTGTTCTTTTGCTATCCATTGAGAAACTTCGAAGAGAGCTTTTCAAAATTGTTTCTATGACTCTTGGAGAATGTGTATTTTCCATAATGGACATGCTACAAAAGTGGTCAAAAGTGAAAGGCACTTTTTCTTCTAAATTGTTGCCTTTAATAATTGCAGTAATTCTCAACAATTTTATGGGCCTGCTTATTAAAAATAAAAGATCTATGCTGAAACATCAGAGGATTAGACAAAGTTAACACCCCTCCAAGAACACCTAACATGTTAGAATATAAAAAAGGTAGCTTCTGGAGTTTGATTTCCTTTAATTACCTGTATCAGGTGAGTTAAAAAGACACTCGAGACATAATGGATGCTTTCCTAACACGATAACACCTTCTAACGCACACTAGCAGAGCTGTTCAGGGAGCCTGATTTGGTTTGAATCGGGGCCACTGGCTCCCAGGTGGAGCCTGCTCTTGGAACATACCAGAAAGCTGAAGGACTCTAGTGGGGCTGCTTACACACACACACACACGCACACGCACACGCACACACACACGCACACACACACGCACGCATACACACGGTCTGGTTTTGTCTTTTTCCTGGACAGTTTGGACAATGCCGTCATCTCTAGCTTTGGGGCCAGGTCAGAGTCATTCTTCAGACTTATATTCCCGACTCTGGTGCTGCATCTTGGAAAGAACACGCTCATAGAACAGCAGGTAAGCACTGGAGGACAGGACCTCCTGCAGGCTAGCCTTGCGGACAGTGTCATCGGAAATCCACAGCCACTGGTTGCTGGTTGAGAGAGGGTTCTTGGCCGAAGGTGGGGACCGTCGGTAAGTCACGAAGTGTCCAGAGTGCATGTCTCCGTGATGGACGACAACTGCCATCAGCCGGAAGAGGTATGTGGAGGAGCTGAACAACAGGAACAAATACCAGTGGTTTACAAATAAAGTTTATAGGCAAAAACAACAAAACAATCCTAGAATTCACTGACAGGGGACTGATTCAATGGTATATCCATACAACTGGATACTACCCAACCATCAAAATACAGACATTTACTGGTAAGATGTCTATTCTATGAGTATAGGTATATTGGGTAGTATATGTACAGACACACAACTACCGAGTAGAACACCTTAAAGATTTAACTGGTGATCTCTAGGTGGTATTTAAATTTTAAAGAAATTTAAAATCTTCTTTATATTTTATTTCTACATACCTTCACACATATATACACATATGCACACATAACGTATATATTGAAATTTTATGTAGTTTTAAATTTTTATTTTTAAAGTGATTTCCATTTTGGACAAAAACAAACAGGAATGAGTCACAGTGAAGTTCCACCTTAAAATGAAAGGAAAAAAAAATCTACATTGTCATTCATTTCTGTGAAAAGCTTATTTTGGAAACCAAGAGAAATAGCCTACAATGAATGAAGAATACTGCAAAGAGTGACTCACCTGTAGTCAGGAACAACCGGGAAGGGGAAGGGCATCGGGGTTGGCAGGGTAGGCAACAAAGATGGGGAGCAGGTGCCATTCATAAAAATTTGGGTTTGGGGGTCCCCTGGCTGTTTCACAACTACAAGAGAAAAAGGCCCGAGGCAATTAAAATTAGCAGTGGCTCTGGGTAAACAAAACATGCTTTTGATTACTTGAAATTTAACTGCCCAATAATGTTACAAAGAAAAAAACATTTCCTTTTGTATTCTTTTTGTTTATTCATAAAATTTCCTACCTTTCTGTCCCTGTTTTAATTCTGGTCTACTGTTCACTTTGACAGCTTTGTGAATCTTTGAGATTCCTAGTCCTGTTTGCTAAAGACCCATGTCACTTAAACAGTAGCTAATTTACTGGCATTTTGACCTTGACCAATATTTCTCCACCTTGACACTAATGACATTTGAGATGGATAATTCTTTGTCTTCGGGGCTGTCCTGTACATTGTAAGATATGTAAAAGCATCCCTGCCCTCTACCTACTAAATGCCAGTAACACCCCTCTCTCAGTTGTGACAGCCAAAAATGTCACTAGTCGTTGCCCAATGTCCTCTGGAGGGCAAAACTCCCTGCTGCAAACCACTGATCTAAACAGTCTCTCTTCTCTAATTGGCAGCTTCTAAGGAATACTAACATGTAACAGTGTTAAATGTTCATGGGTATAGATAAAATAAGGAAATATTTACATTTCTTGTCCTTTCACATGCCGTAGGTATGGGCATTTAAGTACCAAGTAGTTCACTGTTGGCCTCTTTAACCATAGCTACCATGCTCTGAACATGAGCAGACCTGCAATCCTGCCCAGGAGAGAAGGAAACTAGGGTGAAGAGGTCCTTGATTTAAAACAGGGGCCAAGGACTAAACCTTCTCCCCACCACCCACCACAACTGTTCCTGACATTAATCTAGCGATCCA
>NW_011889103.1:894246-901343 GCF_000151845.1 Pteropus vampyrus | reverse complement strand
GCAGGCCCTGCCTTCTTGTTCAGTTTAGGGCTGTGTTGACCAGGTTTATGTCCAAGGAGGTGATACTTATAGATGTCCATCATCAGGAATTCATTAAACTGCACATGCTCGTGCCGCTTCAGGGGTGTGCCATGGCTGGACCAACTGAGCCGCTGGAGGTGGATGCACAAGCACTGAGGGAGCTGTGGGTGAGAAGGAAACCGGAAAGTGCCAAGTATCAGGAGTGGGCCACGGGGAATCCCTGAAAGCAAAGCCAACGAGGTTTGGGCTCACCTTCCCTAGTTTTAACTGTTTAACAAAAGTGGTCCTCTGGTGTTCCACATTTTCCCCATCCGATGTCCCTTTGGCTTCAATCTGAAATAAGAGAAACAACATCTCTGCAAAAATTTTTGAAATAGGACATCTATAGAGAGCTGCCTGTCAAATTGGGTGTTATACCTGTATTCAATTGGTCCTTGACTTTTACCTGCTGAAATGAACTCAGCTGCCCAATTGTTTGTGGGTTTTCACTGTTTTATTCCTTAAGTAACAGTGGAGACAGAGAAATGAAGAGGTTCTGACATTGGCATGTAATCTATTTTGTTTTGTGTCTTCAAAACTTCTGTTCCGCACAGTCTCTCTTAATTTAAAGGGTAAAATTCAATTGCTTAGGGAGTTAGGCAAGTAGCACAGGTAAGGCAGGGTGTGAGACGGGCAGGAATGGAGGAGACAATAGCAAATTGGAGAGGGCTTGTCCCATCTCAAACCATGGATTCAAATTTCTACTTTAAACATTCTGTGGATGAAACATTCTATGATAAAATCTCTTTCATCAGGGTAAGAGATCTGGTTCATGGGCTGCCAGTTTCCTAACCAAGTTAGGTAGGAATGGCTATGGCTGAAAAGATACTCTGTAAATAGAAGAGCTCAGGGCTAATAATGGTGTGAGAGGCACTATATCTGAACTCAAAGCCCAGTGAGGGAGATGACATTTGGGGTTAAAGGCACACCTTTGTACAGTTGTCACATACAACATCCCGCACTGATTCTGACGAGATGAAGTGGTGAAGGCAGTGGTCGAGGGTCAACGGATGACCCTACAGCACAGGAAGAAAAATAGTCATTATTACTATTCAAAAGGAGAGCTACACTAAAATGATTAACAGATGGCAATGTGAACCCCAGAGCTTTATTTTTTGTTTATATAGGCAATAAAGCTTCACAGACACAACTGGATGCTTCCTAAACAAATGTAGAGCTCAAAGCACCCTAGACTTGTTACTATGATGCATTCAAGGGTGTGAGGACATAACACTGCAGACAATTATGGACTTCCACACTATTTTAGATATCTTTGAATTTGAGATTAATATGTATGTGTGTATGCAAAAAAGCTAAAACTTTCTGCAGGAAGAGAAAAAATGTCCACTTTCTTCTCCCCCCAAATCGAGCCATGGTACATTTTAAAACTAAGATGGGTTCACCCAACCATGTATCAGAATAATGCATAGTACTTGAGCTACACAAATGCCTCAAGACCCTTTCAAATTTAAATGTCTCCGAAACAGACCCAAAATAAACCAAAGATTAATACATACCCATGTGGCAGCTGGAATACTTAGTGAAAGGCTATCAAAGGTATCAAATCGAACAGGACTCTGAAACAAATATTGCATAAAATCCTGAAAAAACTTAAGTTCAGTTCAAAGCTTTATAGATGGAAAGATATATGCTCATTAAACAGTTTAGTATTCAGATGTCCAACATTACCATAATGAAACTATGTACTTACTTAGAAGCGAATTTCATGAAAAACAACCTTGTAACATAAGAAGTACAATGACACTAAAGGACAGCTTGGAGAAACTATGAGGAAAGGTACCTGACCCAGCATTATTTACAACAGCAAAATGTGAATACTTAAAATTTCTAGGGAATGAATAAATTACAGAATGTCCACAGAATGGAATACTGTATTAAAAATAGTGCAGTAGAAGAATGAATGATTATGTGGAAAGATGTGGATGTTTTATTAATTACAAAAAACAGATGATAAAATAGGGTAAGAGTTCCTGCTGTTGGTGATGGCAGAGCAGCCTGGCTAAACTAATTCTCCTCTAGATAACAATGGTAAAATCTGGACCAAAATAAAAGTATTTGAATGACTAGAGAGCTACCAAAAGCTGAAGAACACCGAAAATGGCAAATATAAAATTGTTTTCTTATTCTTTCTTTTAAACGCACATTAACTGTTTTAAAGCAAAAATTATGACAGCATTGTGGAGTTTGTAATGAATGTAGATATAACATATATGAGAAAAATATCACAAAAGATGGGGTAATAGACCTATACTTTGTAAGTTTCCTATATTTTACATGGAATATAATATTAACTCTAAATGGACCATAAGTTAAAATTGCATGATGTCATCATACACAAAAAAACGTAAAAAAGTGCAGCTAAAAAGCCAACAGAAATTAACACAAATACTAAAAAATATTCAATTAATACAAAAGAATGCAGGAAAGGAGGAACAGAGCAACAAAAACAGACAAATAGAAAACAAATGGTAAAAGAAAAGACCTAAATCCAACCATATAAATACATTAAATTAAATGTAAATGGACTAAACACATCAATTATAAGGCAGATTATCAAGCTGGATAAAAAAGCAAGACCCAATTATATGCTGTCTACGAAAGCCACACTATAAATACAAAATTAAAGATAGGTCGAAAATGAGAGAACAGAAAGAGATACATCATAGAACACAAGTTAGATGGAAACTAGTCACCCAAAATAGAATTCAAGACAAGGAGTCTTACCAAAGATAAAAGGACAATTTATCATGACAATAAGAGTCATTATAGTTAATACATATCTGCCTGAAAGCAAAGTCTCAAAAGAAATTTAGCAAAAGCAGAACTAAAGAAAGAAAAAGAAACAAGTTCTAACAAATATTTAAGAAAGAGACAATACCAATATTAACCAAAGTCCAAACTCCTCCCAGCTTATTTTATGAGACTAATACAATCCTTATAACAAAACCTAACAAAGACATGACAAATAAAACTGTAAGACCAACAGTCCTCATAAACACTGACATTAACATCTTTTGGAAAATATTTAAAAAGCCAAATCCAGTAATATATAAAAAGAATAATACAGCACAATAAAGTAGAGTTTATCCCAGAAACAGAAGGCTAGTTTAACATTAGAAAAATTAATCACTGCAATTCACCATAGTTACAGAATAAGAGAAAAATATGAAAATCTCAATATATGCCGAAATAGCCTGACAAAATTCAATCACTATTCATGATGAAAAAAAAAAAAAAAAAACTCTCAGCAAACCAGGAATAGAACTTTCTCAGTGTAATAAAAGGGGTATAATAAAACCTGAAGCTAATATCCTACTTATTTATTAAACACCAAATACTTGCTTCTTAAGATTTGAAACAAGTCAAGGCTGTCTCCCATTACCATTCATACAACTTTGTATTGGAGATCCTAGCCAAAATAATAAGGCAAGAAAAATAAACAAAAGGCGTAACGATTGGAAAGGAAGAAGTAAAATTTTTTCTTTTCACAGACATTTACATACATAGCAAATTCTAAGGAATCTACAACAAAACTTCCAGAATAAATGAATTTTTATAAGATATCAAGATGCAAGGTCAATATACAAGCAACTATATTTCTATATACTAGAAAAATATTTTTAAATTCCACTTACAATAGCATTAAAATACAAATAAAATGCAAGGAAAAAATAAGAGAGATGAATGGGCAACTTATAAAAGATATTTAAGACATATGAATTATAATCTATGGACCTTATTTTTTAAAAAAAGATTCAACACCATTAGTCAGAAGGGTAATGACAATTAAAACCACAATGAGATACCACTTCACACACATTAGGATGGCTATAAACTAAAAAGTCAATAATAAGTATTAGTGAGGATACAGAAAAGTTGGAAACCTCATTCTCTGCTGGTGGGAATGTAAAATGGTGCAGCCACTTTGGAAATCAGTCTGGCAGTTCCTTAACAGGTTAAACACAGAATTACCATGAGCCAGCAATTCTATTCCTAGGTATTCCAAGAGAAATGAAAACATACGCCCACACAAAAACTTGTACATAAATATTCACAGAAGCATTATACATAATAGCCAAAAGGTGGAAACAACCCAAATGGCCATCAGCTGATGAGCAGATAAACAAACTGGGATCTATCCATACAATGGAATATTATTTGGCATTAAACAGGAATGAAGTCCTGATACATGCTAAAACATGGATGAACCCTGAAAACATTATACTGAGTGAAAGAAGCTAGTCGCAAAGAACCATAAATTATATGATTCCATTTATAGGAAATGTCCCAAATAGGCAAATCTATATAGACAAAAAGTAAATTAGTGGTTGTCTAAGGCTACCTATGGAAACAGATTTGGTAGAGAGGGTAATGAAAATATTCTAAAATCAATTGAGGTCAGAGTTGTAATTCTCTATTTTTGCATTATGTTGCAACTATGCCAAATAAAAAATTATTTTAAAACCTCAAAAGCAAAAAAACAAAACAATAGCCTTAGAATCTGTTGTGTATACTGTCACTATAGACCCAAATTTAGGCCTCAAATTCCTGCCAATCCATAATGGGTCTGCTGCTCTTGGCACAGAAGATGCCATCTAAGGATCAGATGACATGTTAGCATTGACCAAAGGGGGCAATCAGCCCACTAAGTGTACAAGCCCAGGCAACCATAAATACCATATACCAATGTCAGTCCATACTCTCTAGATCCTTCATGAATCTTAAAAGAAAACCTCACTAGAACATATCAAAATACAAATATTGGTATTGTATTTACCTGGTGTTCACAGTGTTTGCAGACCATATTACTAGTAAGTCTTCCATGAAAAGGATGCTGAGATTTCCAGTGATTGGATGAAGGATGAGGTGCCCCTGGAAGACAAAGCATCTTTTGATATGCAAACTCCAGCCCTTTGGCACCAACCTCAAGATTCACTCTGTTTTTTAGTATGTGGTAGTTAACTCCCTCTTTAGATACCAATGCTCCTGAAAAGTACATTGAAATAACTTTTCTTATTAATTTCCATCAAAAAGATAAGCCTTCACAGGAGAATTTACACAGGTCGTTAAATGTGGTTTCTATATAATGCGTATAGCCACATTTTTTTTAAATTTTGTTTTTAATTTATTATTTTTGAGGTGAGGCAACCCTTGGTTGATCTTGCAGATTGCAAAGATCTTGTCAGTTTACAATCCCTTATTTTTTTTGTTTTTTATGCCTACAGCACCTGGTCTTCCTAGGTGGTCTCCCATTCAAGTACTAACCAGGCCAGACCCTGCTTAGTTTCCGAGATTAGACGGGATTGGGCTTGTTCAGGGTAGTATGGCTGTAGACCAACCACATTTTTTTTTTTAAATCGTGTTTAGTAATGTCTTTTTACAAACATATGCTTAAAATGTTTGAGATGTCAAAAAAAGGATACCATAAGTGAACATTCCATAAAGTGGAATAAACTTCTGAAATCATCAGAATAAGGAAGGTCTGAAAACTTTTTTTTTTTGGATGGGGGTTAGTGTAATAAACAGTGTGATATGCTAATTAGAAGCACATGCCCTAGAGTCAGGCAGCCCTGGGCTTTGTTCCAGCCTTGCTTCTTATTAGTTATGTGACTTGGGAAGTCACTTAACTTTAGTTTGATGGAAATGGGGATATCTGTCCCATTATCCCTAGTATCATCTACTTCATAGAGCTGTTGTGAGGCTTAAATGAGATATTATGGTGACTGGCACACAGTATGGGCTTAAAAGATAATCTCCTTATTATCACTAATACGCAAAGGAATTGATGTCTTTTTTTTTTTTTTTTAAGTTTAAATCTTAAGAAAACAATCATTCCTTCTTAGGAGGACTGTGATCATTTGCAGTAAAAGCTGGCCAAATTGGAAACATTGAGGACATGACGGTTTCAGCTTAAGTTCCTCACAAGATCACTTCACGAAGGTAAAAAGAAAACCCTTGTTTGAAGTAGAAATACATCCGTTTGGAGGAAACCAAGCAGGGCAAGGCTGTGAGGGAACAATTCAAGATATTCACCGAGGGGAACAATTTAAAGAAGCTGCGTCCAAAACTCAGTTCCTTTGCGAGTACAGAGTTCGAACTGGATGTCACCAGAAAAAAAAATTTTTTTAAGAAAGCATATTATTGTTGCATCTAAAAAGTACCCATTTACGGTCAATGGAAAATGACTACCTCTTGTGCGGCAGGTTATTTGTTTGGGAGTTATTTCTGACTGCTGCTGTAGGGGAAAGAAAAGAAACAGACTGAAAATCTACCACAAGCCTCTCAACACCCTCGCCCCGCTCCTAAATCTTATAAATTTCTGATTGCACCACTAAAAATTCACTGTTAGCAGAGGTTTCTAAAAGTAATCTTAACCATCTTCCCTGGTTGGTTACCGTGCCTATTTTTTCATCAAATGCAATCAAAACACATTTCTTCTTTCCAGAATATTTCCCACCCCCCTTTACTAGTTAACTTTTATAATGTTCCAGGGAAATGAGGATTCATTTCGCATTTCCATGGCTCCTTGTTCCCCTGTATTAAATGGGAGAAAATAGATTCTTTCTTCTCCAAGCCAACACAAATTGCAGTGAATCATTTGAAAGAGCCTTTCAAGTCACCGTCAGCAAAGGATGCAGTTTAAGAACCTCCCTCAGCCCCGCCCCCACTGCTGATTGTTACTGAATCTTACTTGTGAGTTTAAAGTTGTACAAATATTATACTTGTGGTCCCTATACCTATTAAATATGCACAAATGCACTGAATGTATTCGAAATATTAATAGTTTACCTCCAGGGAATGCACATCAAACAAATGTGTCACCCGGGGCTGGCGGTCCCGCTCATCTTCCAACGATGAGGTAATGACATGGAATAATTCGTGAGCATCCTGTGAAAGGGCAGAGCATTCTTCAGAGAGGAGCCAGGAAGCCAGGGCGGCATCAGAACCATCCCCAAGTGGACCACCAGGCATCCCACTTCCTGCTAATGTAGGTAGGATTTGCTTTCCACCTTCTC
>NW_011889103.1:881199-894196 GCF_000151845.1 Pteropus vampyrus | reverse complement strand
AATCTTAACCATCTTCCCTGGTTGGTTACCGTGCCTATTTTTTCATCAAATGCAATCAAAACACATTTCTTCTTTCCAGAATATTTCCCACCCCCCTTTACTAGTTAACTTTTATAATGTTCCAGGGAAATGAGGATTCATTTCGCATTTCCATGGCTCCTTGTTCCCCTGTATTAAATGGGAGAAAATAGATTCTTTCTTCTCCAAGCCAACACAAATTGCAGTGAATCATTTGAAAGAGCCTTTCAAGTCACCGTCAGCAAAGGATGCAGTTTAAGAACCTCCCTCAGCCCCGCCCCCACTGCTGATTGTTACTGAATCTTACTTGTGAGTTTAAAGTTGTACAAATATTATACTTGTGGTCCCTATACCTATTAAATATGCACAAATGCACTGAATGTATTCGAAATATTAATAGTTTACCTCCAGGGAATGCACATCAAACAAATGTGTCACCCGGGGCTGGCGGTCCCGCTCATCTTCCAACGATGAGGTAATGACATGGAATAATTCGTGAGCATCCTGTGAAAGGGCAGAGCATTCTTCAGAGAGGAGCCAGGAAGCCAGGGCGGCATCAGAACCATCCCCAAGTGGACCACCAGGCATCCCACTTCCTGCTAATGTAGGTAGGATTTGCTTTCCACCTTCTCGGGGCCCAGCTAGTTAAATGGAAACAGTTCCATTCTAGACATTCTAGACAGGGGAGAGAGGAGGAAAGAAAGCTGATGGGCTGCCAGCTTCTCTGAGCCTGTTTTAGCTTCAAGATAGATGGCCCTGAACCTCCGCTCCACCTGACAACTTTTTATTTTTATTGAGGTAAAATACACAACACAAAATTTACTATTTTAATCATTTTTAAGTGTACAGTCTGTAGTGTTAAGTAAACTCACATTGTTGTGCTACCATAAGCACCACACATCTTCAGAACTTTTAAATTTTCCCAAACTGAAACTCTGTACCCATTAAATACTAACTCATTTCCCAGCTCCCTCCTAGGCCCTGGCAACCACCATTCTACTTTCTGTCTCTATGAATCCAGCTACTCTAGGAACCTCATATAAGGAATCATACAATATCTGTCCTTTTTGTGATTGGCTTATTGCACTTAGCATAATGTTTTCAAGGTTCATCCATGTTGTAGCATGTGTCAGAATTTCCTTCCTTTTTAAGGATGAATAATATTCCATTGTGTGTGTGTGTGTATATTCCATTATGTGTATATCCATGTTCATATATATGTATAAACACACACATACAGCCCCAGTTTGTTCATCCATTCATCTACTGATGGACAGACACTTGAGCTACTTCCACCTTTTGGCTATTGCAAATACTGATATGAACATGGGTGTACAAATATCTGTTCAAGTCCCTTCTTTAAATACTTTTGGGTGTATACCCAGAAATAGAATTGCTGTATCATACGGCAGGGGACTACTCTTTAAGGATCAACGCAAACATCCCTCTCCCAAAAAGCCAAAGCCACCACTCTTCTGGGATGGGTAGGTCTCTCCTTCCTTGAACTCTGATGAAACTCATCCTCACTGGGCTCTAGGCTTCTGCTCTTAGTGTCCCTCCACAAAGTCACCAGAGTGATCTTTTCAAAGGCAAATGACTTTATTTACTCTTCCACTTTCAACCTTCAGATGGCTTTCACTGCTCAGTAAACCCCGCCCCACCATCTTAGCTGGTCTCCAAAGTCTAATATGATCCAGCCCCTAGAATTCTCCCTCACTATGCCCTAGCCCTCTGTTTTATTTTTAAGTCGAGGTAACATCGGTTTATAACGTTATGAATTTCAGGTGTGCAACATTATACTTCGCTACTTGCATACACTACAGCATACTCACCACCAAAGGTCTAGTTCCCCTGGCCTCTTTTGGTTCCTTGAATGCGCCCAGCTGATTCCCCTCCCAGGGCCTGTCTTTTACGCACTCTCGCCTGAGGAGCTCCACCCAGCTCTTCAGTGGGCTGCTTCCTTCTTATCCTTCCTGTCTCCACTGAAATGGCAGCTCCTCAGGGAGACCCTCCCTCACCAACCCTCCCTGACTTAACCCCATCCCTAGCCAATTCAGCAGCAGTCCTGTAGCCTCTCCTTCCAAAATGTACCCTTAATCTCTGGAGGACTCCCCATTTCACCTGCCCCAACCCCAATCTGAGCCATGCCATCCCTGGCCTGGAAGTCTGCAGTAACAGCCTCCCGACTTTCCCCTCTGCTTCTCTCTTGGCCCCCGACATTCATTCTCTCCTGTACACAGTGACCAGGGTGGTCCCATTGTTAAGGGTGTGGTTCTGGGCAAAGATATGCTAAGGGCCGACTTCTCTTCTGTAATCTGCTTGCTTGTTTGATGTTAACTAGGGTGTGACTAGGCTTTATAAACTGCCTCTTTTGGGAGCTCGAGACTGATCTCCTCCAACCCCTGCGTGGTAGAGAGTCGATCGCTGGCCGGCTAATACTAATAAAGGCTCATAATTCATCTCGATTGGCTCCGTGGGTCTTAGAATTGATCGCGCCACAACGCCATTCAAACAAAAACTGGATCCCTATTCAAAGCCTCTAGTGCAGGGGTCCCCAACACCCAGACTGCGGATGAGTACCAGTCCATGGCCTGTTAGGAACCAGGCCGTATAGCAGGAGGTGAGCAGCAAGCTAGCAAAGCTTCATTTGTATTTGCAGCCGCTCCCCAGTGCTAGCATCACCGCCTCAGCTCCACCTCAGATCATGAGGCATTAAACTCTCATAGGAGCACCGGACCCTGGTGCCAAAAAGGTTGGCAACCACTGCTCTAGTGGCTCCTCAACTACACACAAAGTAGAAGCCCAACTCCTGTCTACAGCCTCCTAGGCCTTGCCCAATCTGCTCCCTGATAATGTCTGCGACCCCCTCTCCTCTACTGTTCTCCCCAACACTGACCCTAGCCATGCTGGCCTTCTCATTATCCTCCAAACACTGTGTCCTCGTCACTGTCTCAAGGCTTTCACCTGGCTTGTTCCTGTCTGGAACACTCTGCACCCAGACTTTCACAGGCCTCACTTCATTTTAGATTTTAGATCTCAGCAAAAAACCCAAGTCTTCAGAAAAGCCTCGCCCATCTAAAGTGGTCTCCCACTGCTTTTCTCTGATCCCAGCTCCCAGGCCCCCCACACTCACACTCTGTCACATCATCATGCTTATTTTACTATTAGCACACTTTGAAATTATCTGTTTAATGTCTTCAGCCTTCAACTCCACTAGAGTGTGAGCTATGACAGCAGGAACCTTGAGTAAGTCAGGTTTGCTACTATAACCCCAGGCCCTCACCACGCCCTGCCAGAGGCATACATTCAATAAATCTTTGCTGCATGTATAAATGAACGCCCCCCCCCATCCCTGAGGCTAGGAACAGTAGTTAGCAAGACAGTGACAGAGATTCAAAGATAAATAAGGCAAGGCTCTTGCCCTCCAAGGACTCGCAATCCTTGCATAGATGTGGCAGCCTAGCTATCATCCAGCAGTGCAATGCTATTGCCCTGTTCTGACCAGTGAGTCAGAGGAGACTGAGAATCAGCTCTTCCTGGGAGGCTCAGGGAGCCTTCAAAAGCAGACATCTGAACCAGCCCTTGAAGCAATGACCAGGAGTTTACCAGGGAGAAAAATCCCAAGACAGGATAGAGTCAGATAGAGTCAGATCCAAACCCTATTATGTCATAGTCAGCCACATAACTATTTGGTCTTGAGAAAAGGATTATACCACGGAAGAGGGCGGAGCTTAAGTGTATATTTCAGCACAAGAGTGGTCCAAAATCTGGCTCTGCCACTTAAATAGCTACGTGACTTTGGGCAAATCACTTAGTTTCTCTGGACTTCAGCGTTCTCATCTGCAAAATGGGAATAACAGAAACTCCTTACAGGGTTGTTGTGATGATTAAATCATATAATTCACATGCAGTGAGTGCTTAGCCCAATGCATCTTCCACAGCTCTACAGGAAGACACTGAAAAGTAGTTGATAGTGGAAGTCCGCTGTCGATTGACTTAATAATAACATAGATGTGGACAAAGCTCTGTGCTAGTGCTCTGGACGCCTTCAAAGAGGAAGACAGATATGCTTATTTCTTTTCCACGCACAGCACAGCACTACCTGGCTCACTGACCACTGTGGGCTGAAGATGTTGGAAATATATCACAGGAGTAACTGGGACTTGAGTGAGTCCTCAAGAGAAGAGCAGGACTTAGAAAAAGAATCTTACGTTTTTGGTGGCTAAATTCAGTCACTCTTAGTTCAGGAAAATGAAAAATGCAGCTAAATAATTCCAGTTATAGGAGGATTTAAAAAGTATTTTCTAAATGGAAAAACATTTCAACATACAATAGATTGAGAAGCATTGTAAGAAAGTATAGATATCATCAATGTCATGTTTAAAAAAATGCATATATGGCTTCAAATTAAAGTGGAAACAGAGATAATCTTTAAAAATAAGGGGAGCTAGACAGCCTTCCCACCTCACTTTCCAGAGCTTTCAAATGCTTTTCACTTTAGCCCCACAGTTATGGGAGCTGAAAGGCCATCTCCCATTTCTCTGGTCCAGTGTCTGGATGGTGGCAGCAGAAGTAGCCAACACAAAACTGGACAAGGCCATCCTGGAAATTTGGCTAGTGAGGATGTACCACTGGAAACTAAATTTCTTGTCCTTAGAACCTCACTCTCTCAGCCTTGGCCTCAGACTTGCCAGTGGTAATAGTGGTCTGAGGAGGAGGAGGAGGAGGGTGGCCAGAACCAAAGAAAACAGTGAAGCTGTAGTTGTGGGAAAGGGGGTGGAAGTGGCTCGAACAAGGCCCTGAGGATGCATATGACAGCTGCTTCCTGTTTGGGGCAACTTTAAGCCAGCCTCTGAAAGCTGATTTTTTTTTTTTTAATGAGGATGTTGTACAAAAAAGGGTCTCACCTGAACCTCTGAGCCTCTAAGGTGAAGCCACCTGCCACTCTCTAAAGGACTTAGGTGTCCCTATACTCCACTGAAGTACAAAGTCATTCAAGAATTAAAAAGATTTTTGCTTTCTGGCACCTGTGGTTATGCTCTATTCTGCTAACTTTAGATCCCTCGGGTGAAAAAGAACTATATTTCTCCTCTGATCATGAGAGCAGGAACAAAGCTCATAATCTAGCCCAGAACATGAAGGCTGCCTAAAATGTTACAGAAATGTATACTAAGGCCAGGCAACTGCAAGGTCAATACTGGCATTTATTCTGCAACAATGCAGGTGTTTTTTAGCCATCACTGCAAGCTCAGACCCCAACTCATTAGTGGGAAGGATTTCCAAATAAACCTGTTTTGAATGTTGTATTCACCTGTTCTTCAAATGAAGAAATCTGCCATCTGTACATTCTTAAGACATCTAACAAGCAGCTTGCATCCAAGACCTCATCATCGGTTACTTCTTGGCAGGATAAAGCTGGAAACAAAAAAGGTGACACAATTATTAAATTTTCCAGCACCACACAACATATTCAAGCTAATTAAGAATTTAAGAACTATAAAATTCACCTTGTAATTCTAGCTCTTTCATCGTTCTTTGTAACCTTACCCAGTGCTTACCTAGTACACTATGAGGCACTTTGTTGAATGAATATAATTTTTCATAAGGCTGCAGCATTTAAATGAGGTAACTGATCTTCAGTTGTGTGAATTACCATCAATATAAATTTATTGTTGTAAGATTCTTATTGAATAAAATGACTTTAACTCACAATCTCAGGGGTGGGAGGACCCTTAACACTCATCTAGTCCAATCCTACACACATAGCTTAACTACTCTCCACAGGACTCTCTCCTGCGGCCATAAGGCCTTCACTTCTATTTGTCTGCATAAGTTTCTGGTTATCACTGCAAAACGTCAATGTACATGCGGCAGCCTGAATAGTTATGTTTCAATCGTAAGTAAAATCGGGCCTAATAAAAATAAAAGTTTGATGGGTTTATGAATTTATAATTACATCTGGATCGGGGGTTGGTAAACATTTTAGGCTTCCTAGGTCTCTTTAGCAACTACTCAATTCTGCCATTGTAACAAAAAAGCAGCCACAGACAATACTAAACAAAAGGGCATGGCTGTGTTTCAATAAAACTTCACAAAAACAGGCGATGGGCTAAATTTGGCCAATGGACCATAGTTTGCTGATTCCTGATCTTGACCATCCTCTATCTCACAGTGTAGTACACTGGACCAGAGTATGGGAGATAAAAATATAGGGGCCTGTCATCTCAGTACAGTTTCTGGGAGTTCCAACTCCCTAGATAAACTAAGCCAGCCTGTTTCTTCTCTTTGACTTGTAGCAGTGAACCTGAAAGATTCCTTTGAATACTACTTCAGGCTCTGACCCTGAAGGTTCTGAATACTGCCACCCACATCCTTGTCTGAACGAGGCCAGTGATTTTGTGAGTGGTGACCTGTGGAGAAACAGCAGCCTTGGCAGCCAGCTCCAAGAAGTCCTGAAGCCTGTCTTACAGAGCGAATATATGCCGAGGTCTGACCTTTACCCTCCACAACAAAGGGAGCACATTAGGAAAGGAAATGTACCTTCCTTGAGAATCAGCTCTTCCTGGGAGGCTCAGGGAGCCTTCAAAAGCAGACATCTGAACCAGCCCTTGAAGCAATGACCAGGAGTTTACCAGGGAGAAAAATCCCAAGACAGGATAGAGTCAGATAGAGTCAGATCCAAACCCTATTATGTCATAGTCAGCCACATAACTATTTGGTCTTGAGAAAAGGATTATACCACGGAAGAGGGCGGAGCTTAAGTGTATATTTCAGCACAAGACTGGTCCAAAATCTGGCTCTGCCACTTAAATAGCTACGTGACTTTGGGCAAATCACTTCGTTTCTCTGGACTTCAGCGTTCTCATCTGCAAAATGGGAATAACAGAAACTCCTTACAGGGTTGTTGTGATGATTAAATCATATAATTCACATGCAGTGAGTGCTTAGCCCAATGCATCTTCCACAGCTCTACAGGAAGACACTGAAAAGTAGTTGATAGTGGAAGTCCGCTGTCGATTGACTTAATAATAACATAGATGTGGACAAAGCTCTGTGCTAGTGCTCTGGACGCCTTCAAAGAGGAAGACAGATATGCTTATTTCTTTTCCACGCACAGCACAGCACTACCTGGCTCACTGACCACTGTGGGCTGAAGATGTTGGAAATATATCACAGGAGTAACTGGGACTTGAGTGAGTCCTCAAGAGAAGAGCAGGACTTAGAAAAAGAATCTTACGTTTTTGGTGGCTAAATTCAGTCACTCTTAGTTCAGGAAAATGAAAAATGCAGCTAAATAATTCCAGTTATAGGAGGATTTAAAAAGTATTTTCTAAATGGAAAAACATTTCAACATACAATAGATTGAGAAGCATTGTAAGAAAGTATAGATATCATCAATGTCATGTTTAAAAAAATGCATATATGGCTTCAAATTAAAGTGGAAACAGAGATAATCTTTAAAAATAAGGGGAGCTAGACAGCCTTCCCACCTCACTTTCCAGAGCTTTCAAATGCTTTTCACTTTAGCCCCACAGTTATGGGAGCTGAAAGGCCATCTCCCATTTCTCTGGTCCAGTGTCTGGATGGTGGCAGCAGAAGTAGCCAACACAAAACTGGACAAGGCCATCCTGGAAATTTGGCTAGTGAGGATGTACCACTGGAAACTAAATTTCTTGTCCTTAGAACCTCACTCTCTCAGCCTTGGCCTCAGACTTGCCAGTGGTAATAGTGGTCTGAGGAGGAGGAGGAGGAGGGTGGCCAGAACCAAAGAAAACAGTGAAGCTGTAGTTGTGGGAAAGGGGGTGGAAGTGGCTCGAACAAGGCCCTGAGGATGCATATGACAGCTGCTTCCTGTTTGGGGCAACTTTAAGCCAGCCTCTGAAAGCTGATTTTTTTTTTTTTAATGAGGATGTTGTACAAAAAAGGGTCTCACCTGAACCTCTGAGCCTCTAAGGTGAAGCCACCTGCCACTCTCTAAAGGACTTAGGTGTCCCTATACTCCACTGAAGTACAAAGTCATTCAAGAATTAAAAAGATTTTTGCTTTCTGGCACCTGTGGTTATGCTCTATTCTGCTAACTTTAGATCCCTCGGGTGAAAAAGAACTATATTTCTCCTCTGATCATGAGAGCAGGAACAAAGCTCATAATCTAGCCCAGAACATGAAGGCTGCCTAAAATGTTACAGAAATGTATACTAAGGCCAGGCAACTGCAAGGTCAATACTGGCATTTATTCTGCAACAATGCAGGTGTTTTTTAGCCATCACTGCAAGCTCAGACCCCAACTCATTAGTGGGAAGGATTTCCAAATAAACCTGTTTTGAATGTTGTATTCACCTGTTCTTCAAATGAAGAAATCTGCCATCTGTACATTCTTAAGACATCTAACAAGCAGCTTGCATCCAAGACCTCATCATCGGTTACTTCTTGGCAGGATAAAGCTGGAAACAAAAAAGGTGACACAATTATTAAATTTTCCAGCACCACACAACATATTCAAGCTAATTAAGAATTTAAGAACTATAAAATTCACCTTGTAATTCTAGCTCTTTCATCGTTCTTTGTAACCTTACCCAGTGCTTACCTAGTACACTATGAGGCACTTTGTTGAATGAATATAATTTTTCATAAGGCTGCAGCATTTAAATGAGGTAACTGATCTTCAGTTGTGTGAATTACCATCAATATAAATTTATTGTTGTAAGATTCTTATTGAATAAAATGACTTTAACTCACAATCTCAGGGGTGGGAGGACCCTTAACACTCATCTAGTCCAATCCTACACACATAGCTTAACTACTCTCCACAGGACTCTCTCCTGCGGCCATAAGGCCTTCACTTCTATTTGTCTGCATAAGTTTCTGGTTATCACTGCAAAACGTCAATGTACATGCGGCAGCCTGAATAGTTATGTTTCAATCGTAAGTAAAATCGGGCCTAATAAAAATAAAAGTTTGATGGGTTTATGAATTTATAATTACATCTGGATCGGGGGTTGGTAAACATTTTAGGCTTCCTAGGTCTCTTTAGCAACTACTCAATTCTGCCATTGTAACAAAAAAGCAGCCACAGACAATACTAAACAAAAGGGCATGGCTGTGTTTCAATAAAACTTCACAAAAACAGGCGATGGGCTAAATTTGGCCAATGGACCATAGTTTGCTGATTCCTGATCTTGACCATCCTCTATCTCACAGTGTAGTACACTGGACCAGAGTATGGGAGATAAAAATATAGGGGCCTGTCATCTCAGTACAGTTTCTGGGAGTTCCAACTCCCCAGATAAACTAAGCCAGCCTGTTTCTTCTCTTTGACTTGTAGCAGTGAACCTGAAAGATTCCTTTGAATACTACTTCAGGCTCTGACCCTGAAGGTTCTGAATACTGCCACCCACATCCTTGTCTGAACGAGGCCAGTGATTTTGTGAGTGGTGACCTGTGGAGAAACAGCAGCCTTGGCAGCCAGCTCCAAGAAGTCCTGAGGCCTGTCTTACAGAGCGAATATATGCCGAGGTCTGACCTTTACCCTCCACAACAAAGGGAGCACATTAGGAAAGGAAATGTACCTTCCTTCTTCCTCCTACACCCACTGAGCAGCCCTTTTGTTAGCTTCTTTCAAGGAAAATTTTAATGTCCCCATCAGGCTAATATTGCCTAAAATGCAGTGGGGCCATTTGGCAATGTCTACTAATTTTCATATCCTACAATCCAGCAATTTTGCTTTCTCAGGATCCACCCCAGGGAAATATGTGTTGATGTACATGTCGGACATGTACAAGGTGTTCACTACAGCCTGTTTATCAAGACAAGGCACTGGAAGCAAATGGTTAAACTGTAAACAGGTGTCTCAACTGTAAACATGAATAAGGCTGGCAAATCACATATCTGATAAGGGACTGATATCCAGCATACATAAAGAACTCCTGAAACTCAGCAACAAAAATATAGACAGTTCAAAAATGAACAAAGGGTACTAGGTGGGCACTAGATTTATCAGGGTGATCACTTTGTAAGTTATATAATGTCTAATCACCATGTTGTACACCTGAAACTAATATATTTCAAATGTAATTTAAAAATTATTTTTTAAAAAGGTAACAGATGCTATGGTTGAGGTCTATGCACGGTCAGGGGGAGGTGGGCAAAGGAGGGATGTAGGGGTCTGATCTAGGAAGGTTTCATACAGGAGGTAGCATTTGAGCGGAGTCTTTAAAATGTTCACCGGGTGGACAAAGGAGGGAAGAGTTTTCTAGGGAAACCAATGGTTCTCAAAATTTAGTGAGGATCAGAATAATCTGGAGGAAGGGAAGTTACTTATTAAAATGTCTGTTCCTAGGATAAGCCCCCAAAGATTCTAATCCATTAAGTCCGAGAATCTGCATCTTTAGTATAGCTATTATTGTTCGAGCACTTATTATGTGACAGAGATTATGCTAAGTGAGATAATTCAGACAGAGAAAGACAAATACTGTATGCTATCACTCATAAGTGGAATCTAAAAAAGCCAAATTCAGAAAAACAGAGTAAAACGGTGATTACCAGGGGCCGGGGAGTGGGGGTAGAACAGATGTTGTTTAAGAGTACAAACTTACAATGAGTAATAAATAAGCCCTAGAGTTCTAATGCCCAGTACAGTGCCTATAGACAACTACATCATATGATAATCAAGCTGGCTAAGAGACTAGACCTTAATTATCCCAACTACTAAAAAGAAATGATAATTATGCTACACGATAGAGGTATTAGTTATCACTACAATGGCAATCATATTACACATAAAATTTATCAAATTCACATGTTGTACACCTTAAATTTACATAATGTTGCATGTCAAATATAGTCCAATAAAAAATAAACACTTTGTATGAAAAAAATGAACAAAGGACTTAGAACTTCTCAAGAAAAAAACAGACATACTAATGACTAATGAACACATGAAAAGATACTTAATATCACTTATCATTAGGGAAATGCAAATCAAAACCACAATATACCACTTCACACCCATTAGAATGGCTGTTATCAAAAAGACAAGTGTTGGTAAGAATGTAGAGAATTGAAACCCTTTGTGCACTGCTGGTGGTAATGTAAAATGGTAACGCCACTACAGAAAACAGTGTGGCAGCTCCTCATAAAATTGAACAGAATTACCATTTGATCCAGCAATTCCACTTCTGAGTATATACCAAAAACAATTAAATGCAGGGACTTGAATAGAAATTTGTACAACAATGTTCATAGCAGCATTGTTCACAATAGCCAAAAGGTGAAAACAACCCAAATGTCCATTGACTTATGAACAGATAAAATGTAGTATATATATGTAATCAAATATTATTCATATTCAGCCTTAAAAAGGAATGAAACTCTGACACATGCTAGAAGGTGGATGAACCTTGACAACATTATGCTAAGATAAATATTCTATGATTCCATTTAAATGAGGTACATAAGCCAAATTCACAGAGATAGAAAGAATAGTGGTTACCATGGTCTGGGGGTAGCAGAGGACGGGGAGTTGTTTATTGGCTATAGAGTTTCATTATGAGATGACAAAAAATTCTAGAGATGAACAGTGGTTATGGCTGCGCAACAAAGTAAATGTATTTAATGCTACAGAGTTGTATATTTAAAATTGGTTAAGATGATAAATGTTATGTTATGGATGATTCTTTAAATGGGCAAAGGATACGAGCAAGCAATTCACGGAAGATAACATATATAAGGTCAATAAATGTGCAAAAAAAAAAGTGAACGAGGTAGAGGTTATATGTACCAAAATGAACATTCCTCTACAGCGTATTGTTATTTGGTTATAAAAAGAATAAACAAAACAATATATAATTCCTATGGTACTCAGAAAATGGTCTGGAAAGATACACTTATATTTTACTTTGGGGAAGGAAGGAGGGGAATAGGTTTGGGGTCGTAATAAATGGGACTTTAGCCTTATCTGTAATGTCTTAATTTTTGACTAGTAGAATTTATTAATGAACTACTTATATAACAAAAAATTATTTCTAAAAGTCAAAATAAAACACTGAAAAATAAATAAAATAAAACAAAAGACACTGAAAGCAGAAGTGAAGAAGGGAGCACATATTCTAGGAGCAGCAGATCATGGATGGCTCCAGTTCCCAGCACTGGGTGACGTGTGTCAAAGAGGGAAGGCCTGCGGGCATAGTTAGGACAACTCTTAAACCTGTGTCATAACAGCTATGCAAACATTTCAGCTTTTCCCACAGTCTTTGCAATGGTATTTTTTCAACAGGGCAGTAAATTATTTTCAAATTGCCTGACAGGGGAACTAGCTTCATAAAGATTTGTGTCAAGCTGAGATCACATGGGAAAATACCTCAGTGAAGCAATAATTAGCCAAGGATTTTTAAATCCAACTTTTTCTATGAGAATAATATATGCTTACTGTTGAAAGTTTTAGTAGTGTTTTTTTAAATGTTTTCAAGCTATCAACTGCACAATATCAAAATGGCCATGGCTAACATTTTGGTCTTTTTCTGTCCAATCTTTATCTGTAGAATTTTTTCCTTCACTGAAGTCAAATTATATCATATTTTGTATCCTGCTCTTTTAAACTTATTATAATAATCTATGCCTTCTCCCAAATTTAAAAATAAAAATAAAAATAAAAATAAAAAAACTTCACAAAGATGTTCTTAATGGCTGTATACTATTCCACTGATTGCTTAATCAGTCCACTGTTGGACAACCACATTCTTTCATTCCTTTTCCATTATAACTAGGTGTTGGAGATGTTTCTACTATGACAGCATTTCCCAAATTGTGTTCTGTGGAATGTCCTCAGGATGTTAACAAATGTTGGGGGGGGGGCAGAGGGGGGTGCGGGAACCAATTCTATAGTCAAAAATAGTGGTTTAAAAAGGAAGTTAGATTGATGACTTCTTAAAATTCCATGTATACTGTGACTCTCTAAGCTCAGGGCCAGTATCCAGACATTCCT
>NW_011889103.1:869125-880854 GCF_000151845.1 Pteropus vampyrus | reverse complement strand
ATTATCCTTTGCCTGTCATCTGGGCTGCTGCTTAGAAAATGCACAGAATCCCCTTTAAATTCCCAGCAAGATACCTTTCAGGAGATGCAAAAGTGTTAAGGATAAATACTGGTGTGGGGGGGGCTCCTTCTGATCCTTGGTGTACTGGGTGGTGAACTCTTCCAGCCACTTGATGAAAGCAGGGCAGGCAGACAAGCCTTGCAGCAGGGAGTTCATGAAGCAGGTGTTCCCCAAGTTGACAAGGCCAGGCACGAGCCCTAGAAAAAGTGGGGATGGTAGGATGGGATGGTGCAGAGAAGAGAACAGCACATCATATTCGACCAACTCTTTTTTTCTTTCCCTTTGGTGACCCGGAATTTCTGTACTGTGGCTTTGAATTTGAAATCTCAGTGTGAGAAAGTCCTTATCCACAGAAGGCCAGGTATTCTGTTCTTGCTGAGGCCCAGTCTTAGTACTGCTCCTTCAGGAAACTCTAGTGATAAAAGGACAAGTCCCCGTCCTGTGTTACTTTTGAAACCCACCATGATGTCTGGCACAGTTTGGTTTGCAATGAATGTACAAAAACATTTAGTAACATCTCTCTCTTTCCCTCCCTCATTCTCTCTCTCTATTTTTCCCTCCCTCCTCTGATAAGAAAGCAATGTTTCTCAGAATGGAAGAAAACAATTATTCTGTTGTTGCTCCCCAGGACAATGATTTTGTTCTTATAATCAGTGGGAAAGACTCCACTATACCAATTCTAATCAGTCTTTCTGCAAAGAGATCAACAAAATACTTCCCTCTTCTGCTGAAAATTTTAAAAAACTTTTTATTATGAAAGTTCTCAAACATGTGAGAGGATATATAATAAATCCTAATTATAACCATCCCTAGATTTAACAATGATCAACATTTTGCTACATTTATTCCCCTCTCCCCCTTTTTTTGATGACTTTTAATCAATATAAGTAGAGCAACATTTAGAAAAGGGGGCATTTTAAAAAATAAGAAAATGGATGTTGCATTAATGAAGAAACTAACTAAACATCTTCTAGTGACTAGCAGCTAGTCAGTGAAACCACAAATGCATTACACAATTGGTCTGTTGTACTAATGAAAAACACAATTGCCATATTAATGAGAACACTTAGACAATTATACCACTTGAAATTTTCATTATAAAGCATGTCTCAAACTAAAGACTTTTTAGAGAGGATGAAATATAAATCTTTTTACTGTAGGATAGAAAATAATGAAGTCATTAAAATCAACTTCTGTTTAAAAGAAATACAATCCCAAAACTGAAGATACAAGAAGACCAAAAATGCCCTCTCCTCCCCTTTTTGTACTGTTTTTGGGTAATAACAGTTTGGGTCAAGTCTACAGACCATAATACGATGCCTCATTCTTACCTTTCCTACGCTTCTTTCTTTCTGTAATGGGACCCCAAATAACATATATTCCTGCTGCAAGAGCAGCGGCAATTCCACCTATAACACCCCAGTTCTTCATGACTTTATATCTAAAAAAGAAAATAAGTTTACCGTCTTCCATTATCACAAACACAGAAAATATATAGAGAGATCTAGGTATATAGAAATAACATTATCAAAATAATCCACTGGCCCGCCAAATACCTAATTTTCGAGTTAAAGTAATACTCAGTAAGATATATAGGATTATGTCTTGAAAATCAGCACATTTAGACATTAGGATTTAAAACCTAAGTTACAGCACAACTTTCCAAAAGTCCCATCTCACCCGGAGAAGAAGCCAAGTACTCCGCCTCTTACTTGGCCGCCACACTGGCTGCCACCCCAGCCACGATCTTTTCCACTGTTGCCCACTCTGTGTGGTATGCTCTTTCCCCAGATCACTGCTTGGCTCACTCTTCACTTTCCCTTCACTTCTAACAAACTATTAGAACCTGCATTCCTGGTCCCTTTTACCTGTTTCTACTTTTTCTTTTTACCATGGTACTTACCACCTTCTAACATTTCACTTATTCACTAGTTTATTGTCTGCTTCACTCAACTGGAATGCAAAGTCCCCAAGGGCAGGAATCTTCAGCTATTTTACTCACTGACATATCCCAAATGTCTAGATCATGTCTGGCACATAGTAGGTTCTCTAATATTTGCTGAATGACTGGGTACTGGAGAAAAACATATAGAAATGAATTATCTTTTAGATTATTAAGTGGGGAGGGGGCATACAATAGTATTAAAAGATCTTATAGTATTTATGAAATTAAAGATTCTTAATTTGAGATTTGACTTGAACACTGAAGTTTTTTACTACTAATGAAATTTCACCAGCAATTTAAAACACTGTGTTTGCACAAAGTTATGTATTTCCACTGAATAAGGTAAACCACATGTGTATCTATGTGCAATATATACCTACATATGTGTTAGATATGTGTATATACATGTGTATGTAATGTATTCATATCTCAATATTTGAATCATGTAAATATTGTTTTGATCATAGCTCAGTCAACATTAACTAGTGAAGAGTCACTGGCAATACTAGGAACTCTACCTTACAACTATGAACATTTTCCTAGAGTCATAATTGATAAGATACAAAATTGATAACTGAATTTCAAATAAACCTATGTTCTCCCAAGAGTCAACAGTGCACAGCACTTGGTTAAAAAAGTGGAATCACATTAATCTGGTTCAATCTTGGCTCCACTATTCCCTAGGACATCATTTTACTCTCTAAACCTCAGCTTCCTCATCTGTACAATGGACAATCATGAGACCTACCTCACAGGGTTGTTGTGAGGATTAAATAAGCGCTAATGCATAGGGTGCATAGTAAGAGCTTAGTAAATGTTAGCTACTATGATTATTAAGTATTATAATCTCATGAAAGTTACACTTGAAGTTTCTTAATGCATCACTGTGCTTTTACACAACAGGTGTAGTCACAAAAGTGCCTGGAAAGGTTAAAAAGGGCCATCATTGAAAGGCTAAAGCAGTCTATATATGCTCTCAAATTCCCTAATCAAACACTAATATTTCAGGATGCATACTCTATGTCAGGCACTGTGATAATCTTAGCTCATTCTCAAAACAATCCCATGGAAGTAGGTTCCATTATCATCTCCACTTTTATAAATAAGAAAACTAAAAGATGTAGCCAACTTGGATGTGAGACATCTGTCACCCCACTGATCACCAGAGTTGATTCAACTGATCTGGCTGGCTAGGCAGGTGTCTTCTCCTTCCCTCACTGCTCCACGTGTGTCCCTCCTGAAGCTGTGCACTCGGTCTAGAAGGAGAACCTTCTCCCATAGAGGAGAGGACCGTTCTTCATCAAGTGTATATGAGTAGCTGCACTCCCCTGCTAGAACCTCCAAACAAGCTCTCAAGATGTAGCCAACTTGGTCAAAGTGCATGAAGTAGCATTAATGTGAACTTTTGCCTGTCAAGCTGCCAAGTCTGAGCTTAAAACCACAAAGCTTATGAAGAAAACTGAAGAACAGAGTGTCAAAGGGTTGAGGGAAAGGACTTTCCCATGTGCCTAGCAAGGCATGGCCAAAAAATCCAAGAGCAAGTGGTAACTCTGGAAATGCCATTCCTCTGCAAAATGACATGAGGAGAGTAGTGGGGCTTGGGAGTGAAAAGATCTGACTTCTCCCCGCAGCTCTCCCATCAGGTAGTTGTAGGACCATCGGCAAGGCTGTCTCAAGGCCCATTTCCCCTCTACAGAATGGGGGCACAGGACAGGACAGCCACTGATGGCTTCCAGCCCTGGGATAATAAGCCCTAGACCTGCTCCAGTTCCAAAGGAAGGAAGCTGACCTGAACAACAGGTCTCAGTCATTTAGGGACAATAATGGAGGTGCAGTGGCCAGCTCTGAAGCCTGAAGCCCATGGGAGGGTGCATAAGAGGAGAGAAATAGGGACTCTGACAGGACTAGGGACAATACTATTGGGGGATACTAGCAGGAATGGAAGACCTTAGCAGGAGTGGGAGTTTTAGCAGATAAAGGGGTCCTGACTGGTTTAACTATTGCAAGATAATGAGTCGCTAAAAAGATTGGGGACTCATACAGAGTAGGGAATCCCTGGCAAAACTGGGAGAGGGGTACTGACAATATAAGGGGAGGGGGAGAGGAGAGGGATGGTGCTAGCAAGCCCAGGGCACTTTACAGGATTGAGAAGCATGGCAAGACTGGGGAACCGTGGCAGGCCAGGAACAGACATGACTGGAAGCCTATAAGGATTGGGGGTTTCCTGAAAGGATTACGGGGTCTTGAAAGGCCTGCAAAGCACTGAGAGGTCCGAGAGGCATGACAGAATTCTGGGCCTTGACAAGCCTGAGGGTCCCTGGAAGCTCTGGGAACAATGACAGGATTGGAGAAGGCCCTAGCAGAGCAGCGTTGGGCACACTGATAGAATTGGGGTCACTAGCAGCACCGGGGAGTGCATACAGAATTGGCGTTGCCAAAGACCTGGAAGCTCTAGAGGCCCGTCGTCCCTCCCTCCCCCCCTCGCCCCGGCCTCAGGGGCTGGACTTTCAATCCTGCAGGACGCAAAAGCCTCCAGAATGTTCGCTCCGGCCCTGGGGACCCTGACTGGGGCGTGAAAAGGAAGCCGCAGGCCAAAGCTGTGGACCCACGTCCGGGCCTCTCTGGCCGCCCCGCCCCGCAAAGCTCACCTGACTGCCGCCCCGGTTTGCAGAAAGCGCTGAATGGCCCTGTCGGCCGCGCTCACTGCCTCCTGAGCTCGGCAGCTCAGCATTGCGGCCGCGAGGGAGGCCCGCCCCCGCCACCGCTGTCCCCGCCGCCGCAGCCCCCGCCACTATCACCGAGAATTGACCGGAGTCTCCTAGGGCTTCTGAGGAGGCGGAACCCGCGGTTAAAGAACAAGTTCCTGGGGGGACAGTTGGCCGATGGACGGGCTCCTGGGAGGACCGGAAGCAACCTCCGCCGGTGAGGAGAAGCCGACGGACCACATCCTTGTTGTTCTCTCTGCTCTCCCCCTAATCCCCGCCCCCCTTAGCAATGTGTGCTAGCGTCGGTTGCCAAGGGAAGCCCTACGGCACAGGGCTTTTTGTTTTCAGGTTTTGCCAGGGCTTCGTTCATAAAATATAGATATATCACTTCCAGGAAGAACCTTGTGTCATTTTAATTTTTGGTGTGAAGAGGGCAGCCCCTACCGGAAAGCGGGATCAGGCCTCAGACAGCATTAGTTGTTAATGTGGTCAGAGTGGATATAGGTCACAGAGGAAGAGCCTTTAATGAGCATATGGCTCGTCTCTGATGGCATCAACAGAGAAACCGAAAGCTTTAACGACAGTCACCAAACTTATTGTTTACTTAGGTGGTTGCTAAGCACGTATCTACATTTTCATTCACATTCAGTCTTCGCACCAACCTTAACATTACTCGCACTTTACAGCCCAGGAAACTCAAGAAGTTTAGAGAAGTAATAAGTCTTCATACAATTTGTGATTGGTGGAAGCACAATTGACAGTCAAGACTGCATGTCTCCAGAATAATGCTGCTCAATAGAAATACAATGAAGCCACATTTAAAACTTTCTAGTAGCCACATTAAAGTAAAGAAAGATGAAATTAATTTTAACAATGTCTTTTATTTACCCAATATGGCCAAAATTTGTATGTCATTTCTATGTAAAAATTATTAATGAGATACAACTTACAATCTTTTTTTTTATATTAAGTACATTTCATTTGGATGAGTCACTTTTCACGTACTCAGTACTCACATGTAGTTAGTTACTACCACATTGGGCAGCAAAACTTATAAAGCATTAGAGCCAGAGAGAATTTGCCCTCCCTATTAATCACTTTACCCAACTTTAGAGAAAATAATTGCAACTACTTTAAGTAAGAAATTAATATTTTAACTCAGTGGTTCTCAAAGCTTTTGATCTAAGGACCCCTTGGTATGCTTTAAAATTATTGAGAGCTTTTGTTTACGTGTGTTATACCTAACTATATTTATACTATTAGAAATTAAAATTAAGAAATAACTTTTGGGTTTTTAAATTTTTAAGTATCATTTATACAATAAAGTTCACCTAGTTTAAATTACCTACTGTCCCTTTGTAGGCAACTCCTCCACCGACCACCAGCCTCTGGAAACCACTTACCAAGACTGAGAAAAATTTTAAGATCCAATAACACCAAAGCATACATTCCATTAGACATCAGAGCTACGACCCCAACGCATGTCGTGTAGCCTCTGGGTAAAATTCCAGGGTACACCCATGAGTGAATGCGTGTGAGAAAAGCAAATATGTCTAAGTGTTGCTATGAAAATTGTCTTGACCCCAGAAGGCGTCCCCAAGAAGGGATCCTGCAACTACACTTTGAGAACCACTACTTTAGCCTCTTGAGTGAATACCCTGTCATCCCAGCCACAGATCTACTTAGACCTCTACATTCCAAACTATTTTAAATAATTGGCACTTATAGAGTATCCATAACCAATACATTTACAAGTATTTTTGAGCATTTTGCATGCTTTATCTCGTTTTAATTCTCGCAATGACCACATGAATAATAAAAGCACTGCACATTTCATAAAGTTAACAATGTCTCTTGCAGGCTGGCTCTCACTGCTCCCCTAATCAGTGGAAGGGTGGCTGTCCTGAACTAATAAATGTTGTTATAAATAAGGATATATTACTAACTTATGATAATGTCACAACCAGGAACCGTTGGAGCCTGCTCTAACACCTATCAGGCAGATCAAGATTTTTGGCACCTTGGATGATCATAGGGTCACTATCCACAGCCTTAGAGATTTTTCAGCTGCCAGAATTATTCTACAGGTAAATGGTTTCTTCAGGACCCTCAACTCCTAGGGATCAAAAACCTGAAGTGGCATTTTCCCGACTGTTCTCATGTATACTAAGTCAGATCTCTCCCTTTCACACTATGGAGTAGGTCCCTTAATAATGCAACTTTGCATTCACTTTCAGAAATCCATCTCATTTCAATATATAAATTAGTGTCCTCTTTATTTTTTAATTTAAAAGTTAAATGTGATTCAAACATCTTCTCTCTGACTCCAGAGGAGAGACTGGCCTAGAGAGAGAGAAGTATAGCTCTGAATGCCTTCTCTACTTCCTCTTCTGGCTCTCCCATGCCTCAGAAGAAAGACCTATAAACTGTGATTGCATTGTCACACATAGCCAAAAGAAAGATCTAGAATCCAATCGAATATCTTTTTAATATTTTTAAAAGTTATAGTCCTATATTATCCTTCAGATAGGTAGGATAATATACCTATCTGCCCAATAGTAGGGTATTTGGAGAGCTTCCAGGTCAGCAAACACATCCACATCAGGAGGGTAGCATACCCCAACTCCATGGGGACAGAAGCTCCTGTATACTCAGGACCCTCTCAGACCTCTTTAACTGGTTGTTCATCTGTACCCTTTACTATATCCTTTAATAAACTGGTAACTGTAAGTAAGTGTTTCCATGAGTTCTCTGAGCAATTCTAGCAAACTAATCAAACCTGAGGAGAAGGTCATGGGAACTTCTGATTTGTAGCCAAATCAGACAGAAGTGTGGGTAACCTGAGGACCTATTCCTTGTAACTGGCATCTGAAGTAGGGTGGGAATAGTCTTGTGGAATTGAGCTCTTGATCTTGACCTGTTGGATATGACATATCTCCAGGTAGATAGTGTCAGAATTGACTTAAATTGTAGGACACCCAGCAGATGTCACAGAGAGTTGCTTGATGTTGGAGAAAACCCCTACACATCTGTTGTTAGAGGTATTGTGAGTATGGTATTAGTGTAAAAGGAAGTGAGAAACATATGCGGAGAACTGTGGCTTTCTCTGCTGAGGAAAACTGGTATTAATTTTCCTCCCTCTTTAATTCACCTCCCCCACTTCCATCTCTGACCTATGGATGTTGCTGTCTCTCTTTTCTTAAGAACTGGATCTCTGAAGGTGAAGCATCTCCTTCCACGTGCTTGCGGCGCTCACCCGGGACCTGGCACACCTGGGGCCTGGCTCACCTGGGGCCTGGCACTCCCGGTGCACTCAGGGGCCCTGGCGCACCTGGGGGGCCCGGTGCACTCGGGGCCTGGTGCACCTGGGGTATGGTCTGTGGTTCCACGTGGAGCACAAATCCAGGACCTTCTACATGTAAAGCAAACATGCTAACCATTACACTATGGAGCCACCCCCAAAAATTGTTATTAAGAACTAAAGGAAAGAATGAGAACAATGTCTCACCAAATAGAGAATATTAAGAAAGAGATATAGAGCATAAAAATAAACCAAATAGAAACTCTGGAGTAGGAAAAAATGACCGAAATTTAAAAAGTTATTAGAGGGACTTGATGGCAGACTTGAGCAAGCAGAAGAAAGAATCAATGAACTTGAAAATAGAGCAATTGAGATTATTCATCTCAGGAATAGAAACAAAAAGAAATGAAGAAAAATGAACAGAGCCTTAGAAATCTGCACTGCACCATATGCATAATAGGAATCCCAGAAGAGAGGAGAAAGGGGCAGAAAGAATATTTGAAAAAGTAATGGCTAAAAACTTTCAAAATTTGATGGGAAACAATAACCTACACATCCGAGAAACTCAGTGAACTCCAAGGAGGATAAATTCATTCCAATTTTAGTATATGTGCTGCTAAAGCAAGCACAAGGAGGATAAATTCAAAGAGATTCACTCCTAGACACACCATAAGAAACAACCAAAAGACGAAGAAAATTTTGAAATCAGAGAGATGACTTACATGAAAGGAATCTCAATAAGATTAATAGCTGATTTCTTATCAGAAACCACATGGATCAGAAAGAATTAGTATAACATATTTAAAGTTATTTTTTTAAAAAAACCCCTGCCAACCAAGAATTCTTTATCTGCCAAAATATTCTTCAAAAATGAAAGAGAAATTAAGACACTTTCAGATAAGCAAACACTGAGATTTCTCACTTGCAGACTTGCCCTCAAGAAATACTAAAAGGAATCCTTCAGTCTAAAATGAAAGGACACTAGATAGCAATTCAAACTTACATGAAGAAATAAAGAACATCAGTAAAGTTGTCTATATAGGTAAATATAAAAGATGGAAAATTGTATTTTTTGTTTGCAACTCCATTTTATCTTCTACCTTATTTGAAAGACAACTACATAAAGCAATAATTATAAACCAAATGTTGATGGGCACACAGTACATAAAGATGCAATCTGTGACAATTAGCTTAAAGGGGAGGGGCAGAGAAATGGAGATATATAAGAGCAAAGTTTTCGTATACTATTGAAATTAATTTGGTATTAATCCAAACCAGATTGTTATAAATCGAGATGTTAGTGCTAGTCTCCAGGGCAACCACTAAGAAAATAACTAAAAAATATATAGTAAAAGAAATGACAAGGGACTTAAAATGGTATACCAGAAAATACATATTTAACACAAAAAATGGCAATAATGTAATAATTGAAGAACAAAATAGACATGACATTGAAAATAAATAGTACAATGGCAATGTAATTTTTATATGATCTGTGATTACATTAAATTTAAATATATTAAACTCTCCATTTAAAAGCCAGAGATTGGCAGAATGGTCATAACAAGAGCCTCATTTTAGATTCAAAGATGTAAGTAGGTTGAAAGTAGAAGGATGGAAAAGTTTTGCCATGCAAACAGTAATCAAAAGAGAAATGGAGTGACTATGCTAATATCAGACAAAATAGACTTTAAGACAAAAATTGTTACTAGAGATAAAAAATGACATTTTATAATAATAAAAGGATCAATCCATCAAGAACTTATAACAGGCTCCAGCACCAGTAGAAGGCCCCTAACAGGCCTAGCTGCTGTGTGACAGGCCTGCTTGTCTGCATGCTGTGTGATTGGACCGAGCCCATGATTGCCCTAGTAAACTGGTGCTGGGACATAGTTTTAAAATTAAATTTTGTCTAGAATTAAATCTGGACACATGTCATTTATGTCCCCTTGATCCTGAGGGTGGTTGACAGTAGGGTTGGTGGAGTGCTACCCATACCCGATGACCTTGTGATCACTCACACCTTCTAGACCTTTTTCTCCGGGTTACAAGTGAGATCATACTCTCCCTCACCCTCATATATTCTCTATTTCTCATGTTTTTTTTTCCTTCCACAGCCCTTAGCCAAAAAGATTTGTTTTCTTTTGTGCATGTGACCATTCTTTAATGTCAGTGATGTATACCTCATTTTATTAAAAAGTTACTCAACAAGAAAAAAAAAAAAGAGGATATAATAATTGTAATCATACATGCATTTAACAACATAGCCCCAAAATACAGGAAGAAAAACAGGACAAAACTGAAGGGAGAAATTGACAATTTAAGAATAATAGTCAGACTCTTTCGTCTCAGCTGCTGACATGCCATCCAGATTAAAGAAGACCTGGAAACTTCAGGGCCATATGAGCCACAGCCATGACTGCATCAACAAGCACCAGAAGTACCTGGGGACTGAGATAATGTTGGAGGCATATATCACCACAGGATCAACTTCAGGAAATATCATCCAGGTTACTTTGGGAAAGTTGGTAGGAGACATTACTATTTAAAAAGGAACCAGAGTTCCTGCCCAACTGTCAACTTTGATAAACTGTCAACCTTGGTCTGTGAGCTACCAAAAAACAAGACTGGAGCTGTTTCTATCATTGATATGGTGCGATCGGGCTACTATAAAGTTCTGGGGAAGGGAAAGCTCCCAAAGTAGCTTGTAATTGTAAAGGCCAAATTCTTCAGCAAAAGAGCTGAGAAGATTAAGGGTGTTGGGAGTGGGGAGAGGCTGTGTCCTAGTAGCTTGAAATTACATGGAGAGAAGTTCATTAAATGCTCACAAGTGGTTTTTTTTTTTTAAAGGAATAATAGTTGGAGACTTTAATACCTCACTTTAACTATTGAATAGAGCAACCAGACAGATTAGCAAAGAGAAGACTTGAGTAACAGTATAAATCAACTAGATCTAACAGATATCTATAAAACACTCCACCCAACAACAGCTGAATGCACTTTCTTCTCAAGTGCACATGAAACATTCTCCATGATAGATCATATTTTAGGCCATAAAACAAGTCACAAAAAATTTTAAAAGATTGAAATCATATCAATTATATTCTCTGACCACAATGGAATGAAATTAAAAATCAATAACAGAAATCTGGGAAATAAGTATGTGGCAATCTCATAACACATAAGTATGTGGCAATTTCATAACACATTTCTAAATAATCACTAGGTCAGTGATGAATTAACAAGGAAAATTAGGAAGTATTTTAAATGAATGAAAATGAAAAAACAAGTCACAATATTGTAGAGAGAAGACAACTATTTCTTTGATGACTAGTCAGACATCTTGAACTACTTCTGCTTGATAATCTCTCTACTAGGTCTCGACGGGTTTACTGGCTACTGATTCATTGCAACCTCTTTTTTATTTAACATCCCTCCAGAAACACATCATCTGAGGGATCGTAGTTTCATAAGATGAGTTTGAGAGTTTGTCTTTTAAACCAGCTGCACAGATGTTCTCTCTGCCCTCTTCAGGCCTCTCTAGTCACAAATTAGACAGCTATATTTCACGGCAGAGTGGTACATGTGACTAAGAGACTCTTTGAAATTGTATGTGTTGACATTTTTTAACAAGCCAAACCCTCCCCTTTCTGCTGGCTCCTGTGGCAAAGTCAGGAAGTATTTACACCTCCCATCACAATGCCAGGGACCTGGGAGT
>NW_011889103.1:858250-869075 GCF_000151845.1 Pteropus vampyrus | reverse complement strand
CTGAATGCACTTTCTTCTCAAGTGCACATGAAACATTCTCCATGATAGATCATATTTTAGGCCATAAAACAAGTCACAAAAAATTTTAAAAGATTGAAATCATATCAATTATATTCTCTGACCACAATGGAATGAAATTAAAAATCAATAACAGAAATCTGGGAAATAAGTATGTGGCAATCTCATAACACATAAGTATGTGGCAATTTCATAACACATTTCTAAATAATCACTAGGTCAGTGATGAATTAACAAGGAAAATTAGGAAGTATTTTAAATGAATGAAAATGAAAAAACAAGTCACAATATTGTAGAGAGAAGACAACTATTTCTTTGATGACTAGTCAGACATCTTGAACTACTTCTGCTTGATAATCTCTCTACTAGGTCTCGACGGGTTTACTGGCTACTGATTCATTGCAACCTCTTTTTTATTTAACATCCCTCCAGAAACACATCATCTGAGGGATCGTAGTTTCATAAGATGAGTTTGAGAGTTTGTCTTTTAAACCAGCTGCACAGATGTTCTCTCTGCCCTCTTCAGGCCTCTCTAGTCACAAATTAGACAGCTATATTTCACGGCAGAGTGGTACATGTGACTAAGAGACTCTTTGAAATTGTATGTGTTGACATTTTTTAACAAGCCAAACCCTCCCCTTTCTGCTGGCTCCTGTGGCAAAGTCAGGAAGTATTTACACCTCCCATCACAATGCCAGGGACCTGGGAGTGATTCCAGATGGAGGTGCCATCCTACCAGCATGGCTAGCAGAGCAAAGACCTACCACCAAAATTTTATTTTTCCCTTTTGGTTTTTTATCCGAAGTCAGTTCTCAAGTAAAAAAAAAAAAAAAAGACAACTCTCTTTATGAATTTAAATCCACAGGCTTCCTTTTAAAATTAAGTGCCATTTTTATAACTAGAAGAATATTGTCTTGATAAAAATAGGCTTTAGAACACAGTTGATTAGAGAACCACTTATACATAACACACGCTTTTTGTATTCAGTATTTCAGGCATGCATGTCAGTCTCTACTCCAGCCTCCATTTTTCAAATATTTTAAATATTCACTTTTGTTTTAAGAATCTGAGGGGAGAAATCATGATGCATTACTCTGATGCAAAATAAAGCCCATCTGGCTTTTGGCATGCCCCCATTTCCCAGACAGATGGATAATGTGATTAGCCGGAGGCAACTGCCTTTATAATATTTTTATCTGCTCAAGGATGTCTCAAAGATCAGAGATATAAACAAATATGGGCCATATTTTTCTTGGCTGATAATACCATCCAGGTATAACTTTAGAACAGGGAAATAGTAGGATCACTATCACCTGGGACCCTGTTAGGAATGTAAACTCTCAGGCTTTGCCACAGACCTGTTGAATTAGACTCTGGGGGTAGGGCCCAGCCATCTGTATGTTAACAAGCCCTCTGGGTGGATGCCAACCCACACTCAAAGGTGAAAACCAATGCCTTAGAAAAATATAACCATATTTCTAAGAAAGAAGAGAAAACATTACATATTAATTCTCTACAATTCTTTTCAATGCCTGTTACACACTAAGTACTGTTCTCCCAGTTTTGAGGCAGTGCACTTTAAAAGTCTCCAGAGAGGAGGCAGTGAATAAAAATGTGCAAAGCCTGCTACGGCCTGGCTGCAGCCTGGGTAGTGCAGGGCAGACTGCTTCAAAGCCCCTGTTGCTAGTGACCAGAGAAAAGGTAGACCTAGTGGAGGAGCCCTGACTTCTCTTTTCTCAATAAACGAATAATCCTATTATGTAAAATCTCTCTATTTAAATGTTGGAAAAATTGGAAACCAATTTAAAAAGTAATTATTATTTTAAAGGAACAGCTGTATTGGCATATAATTCACATACCATACAATTCACTATTTTTAAGTGTACAATTTGATATTTTTTGTTATATTCACAGGGCTGTGCAAACTGTCACCACATCTAATTTGGGAAAACTCACATTCATTAGCAGTTACTCCCCATTCTTTGCTCCCCACTTTCATTCCTAGGCAACCACTAATCTACTTTCCATCTCTATAGATTTGCCTGTTCTGGCTATTTTATATAAATGGAAATTATATAACATGGCCTTCAGTGTCTGGATTGTTTCACTTAGCTTAAGTTTTTAAGGTTCATTCATATTATTGCATGAATCAGTACTCCATTTCTTTTTATTGCTGAATAATATTTTATTGTATGGATAGACCACATTTTGTTTATCCATTCATCAGTTGATGGACTTTTGGGTTGTTTCTATTTCTTGCTATTATGAATAATGATGCTATGAACATTCGTGTGCAAGTTTTGTGTGCACTATATTTTCATTTCTTTTGGGTATATACCTAGGAGTGGTATTGCTGGGCCATGTGATAACTGTGTGTTTAAATTTTTGAGGAACTGCCAAACTGTTTTCTACAGCAGCTGCACCATTTTACATTCTCACCAGCAGCAGTATGAAGGATATGTCCACATCCTCACCAACACTTGTTTATTATCTGCCTTTTTTATTTTAGCTCCTCCAGTGGATGTGAAGTGGTATTTCATTGTGGTTTTGATTTTCATTTCCCTAATGACTAGTGAGGTATCTTTTCAAATGCTTATTGGCTATTTATATGTCTTCTTTGAAGAAATGTCTATTCATATCCTTTGCTCATTTTTAAATTGGGTATTTGTTTTTCTATTATTGAGTTGTAAGAGTTTTTTATATATGTTAAATGTACGTCTCTTATTATATATATTATTTACAAATATTTTCTCCCATTTGCAGGTTCTTTTCATTTTCTTGATGGTATCATTTGCAGCATAAAAGCTTTTAACTTTGATATAATTCAGTGCATTTGTTTTTTTTCTTTTGTCTCTTGTGCTTTTGATGCTGTGTCTAAGAAACCACTGCCTAACTCAAGGTCATGAAGATTTACCCCTATACTTTCTTTTAAGAGTTTTATAGTTTCAAATTTCACACTTCAAAGTATTATTTTTTAACCCTTCAGGCTACTCAAAACACATCTTTGTACTGGGTCTGGCTTATGGTTGTCGAGTAACCAACAGTCAAAGTTTGCCTGGGACTCAGAGCTTCCCAGAACATGGAATTTCCATGCTAAAACTTAAAGTCCTGGGCAAACAAGGATGAGTTGGACGTCCTACCAATAAACCTCCAACTCGTACCTTTGGTATAAATCATTATCACTGCTCTCCATGGCTTATAATAGATATTGAACCCCTCCTCACCTGAATGAACAGTTTGTTTTCAGTTTAAGGTATTTATTGAGTGCCCCCAACACAAAGCCCTGGGGTTGAGTGTACTGAGGAATAAAATACCAATTTCAGTGTCCATAAATAAAGTGTTATTGTTCTAGGCCCTGGTGGTGCATCAGCAAACCATTATGGAGCTTAAGTTCCAAAGGGGAAAGGGCAGGCAGTCTAGTGAGAGGCAGGCGGGAGGGACCATTGAACTAGGTGGGGAGAATTTTGAAGACAGGGATTTGGTTGAGTTAATCTTTGATTCTCCATCGTCAGGGCTGTACAAATCACTTAACAATGCTTGTCAAATGATTAAATAAGTGATCTTTGGCCTTCTCATACTTATATTTTTTTCTTGATTCATTTCACTAGACTTTCAGCTCTTTGATGACAATGACATGTCTAACTTGTTCTGTCATATGTCCAGTGCCTATTATATTGCCTGGCACAACGTAGGTGCTCAATAAACAGTGCTCTAATACAAAGATACAGTAAAAAAAAAAATAAAAAAAAATCATGCCCTGCATTTGTTATGGTAGCCTGGGTTTCAAGAATATTATACTCATAACAACGTTAATGAATCCCGGCAGATAAACACTGAGAGAGGCGTCCTCAACGGAAGAGTGCTCATTGGTACCTCGACAGCCATTTCACAGGCTGGTGTGCCCTACAGGCACCCCAGCGAAACACCACCAGCCACAGAGAGCCTGTAAATTTCTCTAACCAGAAGGGCTCTCCCCGCCCCCTCTCCCCGCACAGCTTGCTCTGCCCTCCGCCTCCTCCTCTCCGCCCACTCTCGCCGCGGTCTCCTGGCGGCAGCGGCTTTGTCTCGTGGGCTGGTCCCTGGCGGCTCCCTCCCCCTGAACAGCTGCCGCCGAGGGAGGAAGCGGCGCGGGAGCTGTCCAGAACCCCGGTGCTGAAACCACGAGCGCTCGTCATTCACTACCACCATGTAAGGGCCATGAAAAGGGCTCGTCCTGGCGCAGCGCGGACATGGAGGAGGACTTATTCCAGCTAAGGCAGCTGCCGTGAGTATCATGGGGGCGAGTGAGAGGCAGACAGGCTTTCTTTTAAAAAATGAAAACCTGCAGGGGGGCATCTCTGCATGGCTTCTTGAATTTAAAGGGAACTGTTTCAGAGGAGAGAATTAGGCCTGGAGGAGAAAAGCCATTTTCCTACCCCAGAAGCCCAGCTTCTGTATCTCTGACAGTTCGATTTTTCAGATCCGTCAGAATCTTATGGGTACCCTCGGGGTGTTATGATTTCCCTCTCAATTGTTTGCAATCCCAAAGGGATTTTAAGGTCTGTGTTTTAGGAAAGCATTAGCTGCTGTTTTGAAATGTGGACTGAATTGATGAGTCCATGCAATGACATTGGTTATTTCCAGCCCATCTCCTATGCTGTGAAATTCCTAGTTTTTCTGCAAGCTCTTTTGGAAAGGAATGATAACTGATGTTGCAAACTGGTTTCTAAAAAGCTACGATTCCTTCCTAGAGTGGAAGCTTGGGCAAAGTCCGGCCGTTTATGAAGTGTGTGAATGAGAGGGCTGTGCACCCTCCTTGAAACCTCTTGCCTTCTTCTGAATGAAAGGTTTTTGTAACAGCTAGCTAGAGTGAGACATACTGTTGTTGACTATCCTTGGGAACATCAGGAATACACTGCTTAGAGGATGGGAATTTTTGAGGGATACCAAATTTGCTCTGAGACTCTTGAGGGAATGCAACCAAGACATGGAAAGGATAGGGGCCTTGCAGAGGGGCTTACATACATCTCCTACTTCAAGCTGATGGTGATTTGTTAAGCAAATACCAAGAGTATGAGACGGAGCATTAAAAAGAACATGAATGGGGCCTGTTGTTTTAATTTTTAGAAGCATTAGCCATTTAGATGGTAAAAGTAGACACCATTTGGATTTTTTTGGGAGGGTACAATATTGTTAGTATGTGTGTATTTTTTTCACTTGAAAAAAATTGAAAAAAAAATTTCTCTCTCTAAACCACCGAGGAATTCTCCCAAGTGACTTTTAGTGTGACTGATATAGCTCTCTGAGGCTCTGAGCACTGAAGGATATTGTAGTATTTGCTTCTCAAGCAGTGTAAAATTAATTTTTGTTTCAAATTTTTTAATTAATTCAAATCTTTAATTAATTTAAATTCTTTAAGCTTTTATTAATTGATCCACAAATAGCATATCTTATGTAATACAACATTATTTCACAAGTGCTAAAGGATACTCAGTTAAAATATTCAGAGGTTGATATATGACTACATAAAAATGTACCCATCAGAATGTGAATCTCTCAAAGAAAACATACCACTTTCATTGAGAATAAATATTATACTTAGAAACCAACCTATTATGTCACAATAAAAATGATTCAGAAACTGAAATATGAAATTTGGTACTCAGAATAACAATATGATTCATATTGCAGTTTTACAGGGATAAAATTTCAAAAAAATGTCAGACCATATGAACTTTGCAAATTACTCAAAGATTCATGTATATTTAATTTACTAATATATAGAGATGACACTGTTCTGACTATTCCTTCCTTAATTAAAAATATAAAATAATGAGATTTATTTTATATTAATATATTAAATAATGTATATAACCTATATAAGGTAAATAAAGTTAGAAAATAAGCACACAAATGAAAATTCCCTCTTCTCAAACACCAATTTTGTTTCTTGATTATTCTTTCTGATATTTTATGCACATAAGTACATATAGTATCTATAAGGGGTACCAAATTGTGTACTGGCTCTTGAGTAAGACAGACTTCAGTTCAGATCTTTCTTTTGGGGGATGGTTTAGATCTTGACTGCCACTTCTTAGTTATGTGACTTTGAGCAAGTGACTTAACTTTTCTGAAATTTAGGTTCCCTAGCCATAAAATGGGGATCACAATAGTACTTGATTCATAGGGTTATTGTGAAGATCAAGTGAGATAATATGTGCTAAATGCCTGGCAGATACAAAACACTCAACACATTTAACTATTATTAGATTTGAAAGATGACTTATAAAAACAATATATAGGCTTCCTATATTGGACTTCCAAATATTGTGATCTGCAAACCCCAAACTACATTTGAATGAAGTCAAAATTAGCCCTCAAATGTGCTGAGCTCGATTTATATATTTAAAAAAGAGTAAAGTAAAAGGAATGGCCATGTGAATCTGAGTGGGTTACAAATCACGACTTAGATGGTTTTTTAAACCGCACCCTTTGTATATTATGCACGGATTGCAGGCAGCAGATTTCTTGAGAGCAATATGGTTTTTAAAAAATCAGAGTGCCTTGTAGAGGGTTGGCAAGAGTGGGCTTTGGGACAGGCTCAGTCCCATGGGAGGCCAAGTGTTGATAGATTATAAGCCACTAAGTAGTTTACAGAGTCAGAGGAGGGGACAAGGGGATGATGATAACTAAGAAAACAGTCCTTCCTTGTGCCTGGGGTCTCTCTCACATAGCTCTAGATCAGTTCATTTGAGACCATAAATAAACTCTGCTTTTCACCTGCTGTTCACTCAGGCGCAGCACTATATACGGGAGATTCAGCAGACTGAGATTTTGTATCTACTTCTGCCTTATTGTGACCTTGCACAAGTTGGACTTTTCTGGGTCTCCCCTTTCTAGGATGAGTTTGTGAAAGCAAGTTTTGCAGACTATATAGATTACTTATCCATTCATTTATTCAGCTTACTTGGGCACCATCCTCAATACAAGAGATTCTACAACTGAATAGAATAGATATTATCCTTGCCCTCAAGGAGCTTACAGTAGTAGTAGTCACTAGCTACATGTGGCTATTTAAATTTAAATTATATAATTTGGATCTAAAATAACTTCTATAGTGTAATATACAGTAAAAATATAATTTATAAATAAAATGTGAAATTTGAAAAAAAATCAGCCCCTTGGTCACACTAACTATATTTCAAGTGCTCCATAACTATATGTGGTTGGTGGCTGCTGTATGGACAGCTTAGGTCTGAAATATTTCTATAACTGCAGAAAGTTCTATTGGACACCACTGGTCTGGTGGGAGAGGCAGACACTAAACAAATAATTGCATAATTATGAGAATTGTCTTAAGGGCTACAAAGGACAAGTGCAGGATGCAATGAGACTAGTTCTAGATGAGTGAGGGAGAGATAGATCAAAGAAGGTCTCCTTGAAGAAGTAACATTGGAGCCGAGTCCCCAGAGATGTGTAGGAGTCATTCAGGAAAAGAGATGGGATGAGGAGCATTCCAGACAGAGGGAACTGTGTGGGGAAAAGCTCAAAGTCAGGGCAATGGGACATAATGAACAAGTGACTCGAAGGAAGGATGCAGAGGATGGCAGGGACCAAGCTACAACATGGATAGACTTTGAGGACACTATGCTAAATAAAATAAGCCAGTCACAGAAAGACAACTACTCTATGATTCCACTTACATGAGGTACTTTCATAGAGACAGAAAGTAGAATGGCAGTTGCCAGGAGCTGTGTGTGGAAGGGGGACAACAGCGGAGTTGTTAAATGTATACAGAGTTTCAATTTTGTAAGATCAAAGAGTTCTATGGATGGATGGTGATGATGATCACACAACATTATGAATATACTTAATGCCACTGAACTGTACTCTTTAAAATGGTTAGAATGGTAAGTTTTATCTTATGCATATTTTACCACAATCAAAAAAAATTGCAGCCCTCTCACCCCATCCTCCAGCACTGTTCTTCTTTTTTCTTTTTTTCATAGCACCTATCACCTTCTAACATATTATATCATTTACTTATTTGTTGTTTAGTGTGTCTTCCCTTACGAGAGTGAAAGCTTCACATGGCAGAGATCTGATGGATCCCAAGTACGTGGGACATTGCCTAGATTTCATCTGATAACTGGATTCAAGTGTAGACCAGTATATGTCAGCCAAGAGAGTAAAAAAAAAAAACTTTATAAATGAAAAACCAGAAAAATCTGTTCATCAGCTTAATCATTTACCTTAACAGCAGTGGCCACCATTATTAACTTTTAGTGGCTACACAGCTGAGTCTACCTGGAAAGATCAGACATAGCCTTGTTTCATTGTATTTGCCTATCTGCTTCCCCATCCCCTTCCATTTAATCAGGAAGATTGGGAAGATGCAATTTGACTTACTGATTAAATGACTATGTTCTTGAAATGGTCCCAGACAAACTCTTTGGGCCCATGGTAACCCTGATAAGGACTCATTTTTAAGTTCTAGAGAAAGAGCTAGAAATAGGTTTTGTTTTCTCTAAATGAGGAGACCTCTGCACAGAGACATAGGACCAGAATAGATGGCTAAGGTACATGTAAGACTTCATGCTGGCTCCCTTCCCCCAAGACTCAATGGGGCAAAAGGAGAGGATTCTTGGCCAAGGAGGAGAAATGGGAGTTCATTGTCACCCACTTCTGGCAAAAAGTAGGGAGCTATTATAATAGCCTAGGGATCCTCAAAGTTAACTCACTAAATCCTTTTTAAACCTCAAGCCTAAAGCTGCTCACACCCCATTATTTCAAACACATACCAGCTAGCTTCACTCTAAGGGATATGTGTTTCAGTGACTTAAGGGGAATAGTCTGGAGGGCAAAGAAAGAAGGTCTCACAAAGAGGCCATTGCTTGGATGGCTTAGGTCTTAGGGAGGATTGTTCCTGGGCCTCCTGGCCCAGATAGTGGCTTTACAGCCCCACCCAAGCTCTTCTCTGGGCTCTCTAGAAGAATTATGCAGATTTGCACAAATCATTGTGTGATCTTGGGCAATTCATTTAAATTCCCTGAGACTTAAGAGTGTGCCTAGACCACTTTCAAGGACATCTTTATCTTTAAAAGACCAATTCTAAGCTCTCTAGATGGGTGTGCCTGGTACCATCCTGGCTCAGGGCGATTGTTCTGGTGTGATTAATAGCATCTCTTTCTCTCTTTAATACTGGGTTGTATGAAATCTTAACCTTGACACTATTCACATTTTAGACCAGATAATACTTCGTTGTGAGAGATTGTTCTATGCATTATAGGATATTTTGCATCATCCATCCCTGGCCTGTATGCACAAGATCTCATAACCACCTCATTTCCTTCTCCGTGAGTTGTGACAATTAAAACTGTCTCTGGACATTCCCAATGTCCCCTGGGAGACTAAATCACTTCCCATTGAGAACCACTGATTTAAAATGTTCTGGTTTAGGCAATAAACTACTCACTCTATTTCTAGAGCATCTTTGGATCTATTTAAACCTCACTTCTCTGACTTTAGTCACGTCAGGACCCTGGTACGTGCTCTGCCAGCAAATAGTGCCTCTTCCTTCAATCGCAGTATACCTTTGGCAAGAGACTATAAACTCCAGGAGGGCAAGAATTTGGTCTGACACATAAAAGGACTTCATTGCATGTTTGTTGAATGACTGAGTGAATAAATAAGTTTTAGAGATAAACTACCTAGGAGGTTGTAGCACAGGTCTTCTGCTTCCCCAGTCAGAAGTTACCTACCCCACCACCACTCCCCTGAGGCTATGTCGCAGAATGATTACCTGCATGGTCTCTCTACTCAAGCAGACCTGGATTCAAATCTTAACTTTCCTGTGAACTTGGAAGGTAACCTTGGGCAAGTTACTTTTCTTCTCTAGGCCTCAGTTTTATTGTCTATAAAATGGGGCTAGCAATAGCATCCACTTCATAGGGCAAAAGGCTCATGAGTGCTTAACAGACCTACTAGCATATGGTTAGGGCTTGATGAATGTTAACTATTATTTATTTGTGATCATTACCTTCTGTCCAGAATATGAGCTAGTGGTCTACTATTCAGGGAAGAAGCTCGATGCTATTCAGGTCAATGGGAATGGCAGGAAAATACAAGTAAGAAACATACATAGAGAATAAAATTTCCATTACCTATAGACTCCTAGATCAGGAATGGAAGAGACCTTAAAAGCTGTTACATCCAACCCCTTGCACTCAGCTTCTTAATTCTGGCAGAAAGGCATCAAGTGGTAACTTTTAAATGTCTGGGGCCACCATCAATATCTTATGAAAATTCAAATTCCTGGGCCCTACTCTGCAGAAATGTAAAAGCCTTAGGTTTGGAGAATGGCTCGGAATAAGCATTTTAATTAGTTCCGTTGGAGTGTTCTTGGCCTCAGTTAGAGAAGCATCAGTTGATTGGTTAAAATCATGGATTCTGGAACTACTCAGGCCAGGGACCTAGTACACTACATATTATCCAGGGGACCTGGGCCAATTAATGTAACCTCTCAGAGCCTTAGTTTACTTGCATATAAACTGGGGAAATTAATGACACCTCTTTCCTAGGATTGTTGAAGGGATTACATAATAGTAAGTAGATATAGCACTTAGGCTTGCCCCTCACCTGTTGGGTATGGCTGCATATTAAATATCATTACTCCTGAGTCCACTCACATGGATCCCTGCTTTTTCTAGACCATCTCTGTGAAGGGCAGCCCACTGCCTCCTAAAGCAGCCTTTTTCATGTCTGGACTTCTCTGCCTGAGAAGGCTCCTTATATTGAGTTGAAATCTGCTTCCCTCTTCTTTATACCC
>NW_011889103.1:816115-858200 GCF_000151845.1 Pteropus vampyrus | reverse complement strand
ATTAATAGCATCTCTTTCTCTCTTTAATACTGGGTTGTATGAAATCTTAACCTTGACACTATTCACATTTTAGACCAGATAATACTTCGTTGTGAGAGATTGTTCTATGCATTATAGGATATTTTGCATCATCCATCCCTGGCCTGTATGCACAAGATCTCATAACCACCTCATTTCCTTCTCCGTGAGTTGTGACAATTAAAACTGTCTCTGGACATTCCCAATGTCCCCTGGGAGACTAAATCACTTCCCATTGAGAACCACTGATTTAAAATGTTCTGGTTTAGGCAATAAACTACTCACTCTATTTCTAGAGCATCTTTGGATCTATTTAAACCTCACTTCTCTGACTTTAGTCACGTCAGGACCCTGGTACGTGCTCTGCCAGCAAATAGTGCCTCTTCCTTCAATCGCAGTATACCTTTGGCAAGAGACTATAAACTCCAGGAGGGCAAGAATTTGGTCTGACACATAAAAGGACTTCATTGCATGTTTGTTGAATGACTGAGTGAATAAATAAGTTTTAGAGATAAACTACCTAGGAGGTTGTAGCACAGGTCTTCTGCTTCCCCAGTCAGAAGTTACCTACCCCACCACCACTCCCCTGAGGCTATGTCGCAGAATGATTACCTGCATGGTCTCTCTACTCAAGCAGACCTGGATTCAAATCTTAACTTTCCTGTGAACTTGGAAGGTAACCTTGGGCAAGTTACTTTTCTTCTCTAGGCCTCAGTTTTATTGTCTATAAAATGGGGCTAGCAATAGCATCCACTTCATAGGGCAAAAGGCTCATGAGTGCTTAACAGACCTACTAGCATATGGTTAGGGCTTGATGAATGTTAACTATTATTTATTTGTGATCATTACCTTCTGTCCAGAATATGAGCTAGTGGTCTACTATTCAGGGAAGAAGCTCGATGCTATTCAGGTCAATGGGAATGGCAGGAAAATACAAGTAAGAAACATACATAGAGAATAAAATTTCCATTACCTATAGACTCCTAGATCAGGAATGGAAGAGACCTTAAAAGCTGTTACATCCAACCCCTTGCACTCAGCTTCTTAATTCTGGCAGAAAGGCATCAAGTGGTAACTTTTAAATGTCTGGGGCCACCATCAATATCTTATGAAAATTCAAATTCCTGGGCCCTACTCTGCAGAAATGTAAAAGCCTTAGGTTTGGAGAATGGCTCGGAATAAGCATTTTAATTAGTTCCGTTGGAGTGTTCTTGGCCTCAGTTAGAGAAGCATCAGTTGATTGGTTAAAATCATGGATTCTGGAACTACTCAGGCCAGGGACCTAGTACACTACATATTATCCAGGGGACCTGGGCCAATTAATGTAACCTCTCAGAGCCTTAGTTTACTTGCATATAAACTGGGGAAATTAATGACACCTCTTTCCTAGGATTGTTGAAGGGATTACATAATAGTAAGTAGATATAGCACTTAGGCTTGCCCCTCACCTGTTGGGTATGGCTGCATATTAAATATCATTACTCCTGAGTCCACTCACATGGATCCCTGCTTTTTCTAGACCATCTCTGTGAAGGGCAGCCCACTGCCTCCTAAAGCAGCCTTTTTCATGTCTGGACTTCTCTGCCTGAGAAGGCTCCTTATATTGAGTTGAAATCTGCTTCCCTCTTCTTTATACCCGGAAGTTCAAGCTCTGTTTTCAGAATCCAAGTTGAACAAGCACCTTCTTTCATATGCTAGAACTTCAAATATTTGAAGGTGGAGGTCCAGACCCTGAGAAGACTCTTCTCAAATCATACAGATAGGGAGTGCTCAGGACTTGTCTTGAAGGAGACAAAGCAAGTTCATTTTCAGTGACCTTTGCAGTTTCTGCCGCTCCAGGTCCCCAGCCTCTGACCTCATTTGTCAATAGGTTTCAGATTCCAAAGAAACGCCAATGTGACAAAGATGAGTACCTGAGACAAAGTTGAAGAGTGCTGGTTGTCTGAGTTCCCCAAACATGTGGACACTTGTTATAACTTGGCCCTTTGCTGGTTAGCCTTGCAGATGGGCTTCTTTGTGAAGATGTCTTTTTCTATTGATTGGATGAGTCAGGGGGCAGAAATAATAAAAGCTTCCGCCTCCCTAATCCTCACCGTAAACCCTCTAGCCCAGACCACCATCACATCTTACCCAACTGACCATACAACCTCTTCCCTTTTTTCCTACTTCCTCTTTTGCCATCTTTCTGTGTTAATATACCTTTGATTTTCTGTATTCTTATGTCTTGACATCTTGGGGCCTTGTTGCCCTTGGAGGGACTGTTCTTCCCAAGGTTAACAAGTAAATGAATTGCCTGCCAGTGTACCTTTCATATACAAACTAACCAACCAGGAGCCACTATCCATCCACCTGCCTGGACCACCTAGGTCCAAGTACCTGGCAACTGGAGATAGCCCCTATGCCCCAGAGCTTGAAATGATTTAAACTAGTCAATCCTCAGCTCGTGTAACCACAGTAAGGACTCTTGTCCACATTTTCCCCTCACTCCCTCTGCCTCCTGACTGACCCTGGTGCTTCCTCGTATAGCCCCCGAGGTGTGGCAAGTCCCCTCCTCTCAGGATCTGTGAGTATAACAGAATATATCTTTTCAATGGTATCTGTCACCTGATCTTTTAGCCTTGCCACACCTAAATAATTATAAAATCTATACTTTAAAATGCTCTCCACAATCTATTCTTCTTTTTGTAGAAAAATGTGCCTGAGTGTCTCAAAACTCAACTCTGATCATCTTCCACCCTCTCACCCTACTTGAAACCTTTAAATGGCATCCCACTAGTCTCAGGATAACAAGAAATATCCTGTGATCTCCAGAGCTCTGCACGATCCAGCCTGTCTCTCCTTGGTCCTACCTCTGGGCCTTTGCGCTAGCTCTTCTCTATTCTCCTCCCATCTGTGTATTACTCTACTTTGTCCTCTTGACCTTCACCTCCGCAGGAGGTCTTTCCTGACTGCTCCTCCCTGCAATTGTTCTTTACCTTGGCACCTTTTTGTTTCCTTCTCAAGATCCATCCACTTACAAATGTATAAAGATCTCTTTGGTTACTTGTGTATTAACCATCTCTCCAATTAGAGTATCCACTTCATGAGGGCAGAGACCGCATTGATTTTGTCTCCCTTTGTGTCCCAGAACTTTGCATGTAGTCAGCATTTAATAAACACTTGTTGAAATACTGAATGATTGTGTCGGATCTGCATGAAGCTCTCTCTCTATTGACTCCTTTAATCTCTATGGCAACCCTGTGAGAAAAGAATTACCATTTCCATTCTACTAGGGAGGAAAATGAGACTCAGAGAGGTAAAGTAACCTACCCAGGGTCACACAGCTACTGAATGGTGTGAGCACAGGATTCAAACCCAGGTCAGTTTGTGTGCCAGAGTTGGGCCTGCCCTATGGCAGACTGCTTAAACAGCCACTCTTAGATAATCACAATCAGATTTAAGCTTCCTCTTCAGTCTGATAGATTCATGAACTCAGGGGAGAAATGTCCAGAAGCTCAGATGAAAAGAGAAGAAAACTTCCTTATCTAAAATACCCTAATCGAAGCTCAGACCCTAACTTAAGGCACGAGGTGAATTAAATGATGGTACAAACAAGATCTTTAAGTTGACAGCTATTTCCTCAAGCTCTTCTTTGAATAGCAAAATTATGTAAAATAAATGTTCCTGCTATTTTAGTGAATTATATGCTATCTATACACCACAAATGCCAAGAAATTGTGAGCCAGCCTGTTTTGAAGCCCTCATATATTTAACATATGCCACTGCTATTTTCTTTTTCTTTCATGTTTCATTTTTTTTTTCCCCTTGGAAAATCGTGGCTTGTGTAGTTGATAAATACTTTTAGGAACCCAACCGATTCAAAATGTAGCCTGGCTTTCTGAGTCTAATTTAATGTCAAAGGTCTCTCTTTTATATCTTAAAACAAGTGTTCATAAAATAAAGGTGCCCTGGCTTCTAGTGGTTTGCCAGAGAGGGAAGGTGAACAGATTCTGGTTTAAAACTGCAGGGAGCTAAGCCACTTTCTCAAAGTCATATTTCACAAAGGTCAGTGTACTCCATACTCAAGGTAGAAAGGTGACCTGAGTGAGGCCAGGTTGGAGGGAAGCTAATATTTACTCAATGCTCACAATTTCCAATTCATCAAGCCCAGTTAATCTTCAAGATGGTCCAGCAACCCTGTCATTGTCCCTATTTCACAGATGAAAGCATCCGTCACATGCTTAGCAGATGCTACCTGCTCAACGAGAGCTTTGTAAATAGTCGCTATTGTTATGTATATTTGTTAGGTAGTTAGACAGACAGGAGCGACAGGAGCAAAGGCCTAGCTCTGTAACCATAGAAACCACCCTTGAAGTCCTTCCTTAAGGACCTCCCAGAAACACCACCCCCTTTAGGATTATAAATTACCCCAAATCCTGAGCACAAAGGCCAAAAAAGCTGCTGGCTAATCCAGCCACAAAATGCAAGCACAGAATGTACTACACTAACTTGCCCACAACCTCAGCCTCATTATATCATCATTATAATACCGTTCCTATGTCCAGAAGTTCACGAATCTAATTATAACAGACGGAATTCTGGGTAAGCACATGCGCAGTAGGCGAAGTGTTATATAGCAGCCAACTGGCAGTCAAGGTAACCTCACATCCGGATCATCTAGGATTTCCCATCACAGCCCATATATACACACACTTTACCACTTTTGCCTTGTTACAGCCCTCTTCACTGAAAATCCACTCCTCCCTTGGAGCTTACTCTGTCTTTTTTATCTTTCACCTTCCAAATTCCACAGGGCTGCAGTCTTCCTTAGCATAGCCCATCTCCTTCTAAAATATATTTTCAATAAATCTTACTTCTTCTGAATCTCACTGACCTGTAATTCTTTGCTGCATCAGCGGGGAAGAACTGGGGACATCACCACTACCCTGCCCCCGAGCCACGGGGTGACACCAGATTTAACATCACCCCAGTGGTAACATATTTATTTAAGTATAAATGCCCAGGTTAAAAATTGCTAACATTACAGAAGGGTCCAAAATAAAATAAAATAAAAAGAATGCCGTCCCTCAAAACTCCTTGTTTCCGTCCAGTGTTCTTCCCCAGGAACAACCAGTCTTTAGCTCTTACGTATCCTTCCAGACCGTCTAGTACTGTAGAAGCGTAAATACTCTACAGCAGTGCTTCTCAGACTTTAACGTGCACACAAATTTCCTGGGGACCTGGTCGAAATGATTCAATAGGTCTGGGTTAGGCCTAAGACTGCATTTCTAATAAGCCCCGGGGATGCTGGGCCCCTTGTTGACCACACTTAAGTCTTAGGAGTGAGGACCTAAGTTATGGGATCATGTTCCAGTATATTTAATAATGAGCCCAACAATCTTTTCCTGTGGGCCCTTACAGATCGACGTGTATAGTGTGTGTGTGTGTGTGTGTGTGTGTGTGTGTGTGTGTGTGTGTTTATTGTGGTAAAATATACACAATATAAAAAAATTTACCATTTTGACAATTTTAAGTGTACAGTTAGTGACATTAAATACATTCACAACATTGTGCAACGATCACCACCATTCATCTCCAGAATTTTTTCATCTACCCCAGCTGAAACTCTGTACTATTAAACACTCCCTATTTCCCACTCCCCTCAGCCTCTACTTTCTATCTCTGTGAATTTGACTATTCTTGGTACTCCCATATAGGTGGACAATAATTTTCCTTTTGTGTTAGACTTATTTCACAACCATAATGTCTTCGAAGTTCATCCATCTTGTAGCACAGAATTCCTTCCTTCTTAAGGCAAAATAATATTCCATTATATGTGTAGAACACACTTTGTTTATCCATTCATCCATTGATGGACACTTGGATTGTTTCCATCTTTGGCTATTGTGATACAGATCACAATTTTAAAAAACATTTTCTTAAGTGGATGTGTCATAATCTATTTAATTACTCATCTCCTGATGATTGTTTCTAGTTTTGTTAATACTTACCACATTTTGTTAATAATTATTACATGCAAAGCTGCAAATAGCGTGCTAGCACCAGAGGAGAATACAGCAGGGTGGCTGGGGGTGGGGACTCTGAAGTCAGGTGGCTTTGCCAAAGTCTGGCTTAGACAACCACTGTGTGACCTTGGACAAGCTCCCAGTCCCTCTGTGCTTCGGTGTCCTTATCTGGACCATGCAGGTAGTGAAAGTAAAGGTTAAATAAGGTAGTCGCTAGAAAACACAAACACTATACTTAACACATGGTAAACTAACAATCTATATCATCGCCTACTGTATCTATCTCTGCAGTGAATTACCAGCATGAGAATTCTAGATGGGAGCACAGAGCATTTAAAATTTTGAAAGATATCACAGATCACCTTCCAAAAAGATTGCAGTGGTTGCTATTAATCACAGAAGGAAGTACAGAGCCCTGGACAATCCTGGAGGAAAGGATGTTATAAAAGCAGTATTCGAAGAAGATTATCAAGCCACATGATCATTCTGCAATGTTACCCTCAGAGTTAAGGGTGATCCAACAACCTTCCCCTCATCCCTGAAAATAAAGTGATAATGCACATAAATGTTCATGACCTTCCTTTTTTTTTTTTAATCTCTATGTTTTTATCTTCTGTGAATACCTTTGGAGACAGTTTATGTTTTTTATTTTGGGGTTAACTCTTGGGGACAGAGAGTCCCTTCCCAGAACCTATTTCACACCACCTCTTAACTCAGTGGATTGCAGAGTTGAAATGTCCCATCTACAGGGGCCACACTGCCCAGATCTAGCCATACTGTTCTCTTAGAGGAATGTGGGCCCCAAATGGCCAGATACTCTACTTTTTAAGAGAGATCAGAAATCTTGCTTTTTATGCTTTTTATGTGAATTCTCTCATTTAAAAATTTTGGTATCTGCTTGAAAAAATGCCATGTGAGCAAATTTTGTGGGCATAATGTAACTTTTAGGTGACCAAAGTATCTCTTTTCTGAAGAGATTAGTCTAAATTCTGACACATATATGCTTCCGAACAATATTCAAGTCTAGAATGAAGATATCCTCATTCCCATGTGAATCTGGTCCCCCTGGAGTTGTGTGGTGCCCAACCTGTACACCTGCATGTGGCAGCTCGGACATTTCAACTCTCTTGAAATGAGAGTTGTGTGTCAGGGCTGCCACATACAATGCAACTCAATATAAATGCCAGCCTTCTACCCATTCAACAATCTTGACCATGAAAAGAAAGCTTTTCACCTGTCTTGGGCACAAGAGCTATGCAGAAAAGCTGTTGAGGGGAGGGTTGTAGCCTTCATGACCAGATTTCCTCTGTCCTCTAGGGTGGTGAAATTTCGTCGTACGGGCGAGAGTGCAAGGTCAGAGGACGACGCAGCTTCGGGAGAGCATGAGGTCCAGATTGAAGGGGTCCGCGCAGGCTTAGAGGCCGTCGAGCTAGACGATGGGGCAGCTGTGCCCAAGGAGTTTGCCAATCCCACTGACGGTGAGGGGGCTCTGGAGTTCGGTATCAGCCCCAGGCCACAGTCAAGGGCTCTGAGATGCCGGGGTTGTCTCCCCAGCTGGCACTTTCAGAGGGATCTAGTGAAGGGGCAGGTAGGAGGGCCCAGAGGGCCTGGGGTGACACTGGAAGTGTGAACTGGACCTACATGGCTTACTTCAGCAGGCAAGGTTACATCATAATCCCTGCCAGTGAGCCTCATTGCATAACACTTGGCGGAGGACAGCAGCAACAACTATGATGATGACTGATGATGATGATGATAACGGTGACGACGGTGATGGTGGTGGTGGCGGCGATTATGAATAGTGTAACGATGATGTGGTGATGATGATGGTGGTGGTGATAGTAATGGTGATGATAATGATAGTGATGATGATGGTGGTGATGATGGTTATGATTATGACAGTGATGATGGTGATGGTGGTGGTGGTGATGATGATGGTGATGATGACAATAGTGATGACAATATCAGCTGACATTGGCTGAAGATTTACTCTGTGCCAGGCACTGTTCTAAGCATTTTACACATATTACCCATTTAATCTTCATAACATTTCTAACTGGGACTGTTAACGATCATCTTCCCTCTTTTGCAGAAGAGGAAACTGAAGCTCAGAAAGGTTAAGTATCTTGCCCAGGGTCATTCGTCCAAGCTGGATTTATGCCTAGGTCATCTGACCTCAGAGTCCACATTCTTATTCATGACCTTGTGCTGCCTATGAGCAGAACTAGTCAAACAAGAGACCTTAGATAGTACTGTTGGGACCTGGTCCCATCACATGATGCTGATGAGTGAAAACGTTCCATGCATTCCTGAGAGTTCTCAGATTCCCAACATGAGAGAGAATTAATGGCCTGATCTCAAGGCCTGTTGCTGGCAGAGCTAAGGAGGCAATGGCTGGGGAGAGGGGAGGCAGTGGTTAGGAGCGGTGGCTTTACAGTTAGGATGGTCTGGGTGCAACTCCCAGTACTACAGCGTGTCAGCTGTGTGACACTGGGAAAGTCCATTTCCTCCTCTGTAAATGGGGCTATGAGTGGGCCTTAACTAATAATTGCAATACAGACTTAATGAGATACTGTACACCAAGCTTTAGTGCAGTGCCTGGCACATGGTACGCACTGAATTGTGCACCATTATATCATTACTGTTCATATTACTGATGATGTTATAAGGCTCACTCTGCTTTCTCCTCAATATTTTTGCTGGGCGAAACCAGAACCTGCTGATGTGATAAATACCAACCCACACTTCTGGAGAAAATTACGATTGTTGTAAAAGATCCATGATTAAAATTCCAAAAAGATGATAATTTCCAGCAGGGGCTTATCCTCAGAAGCAGCCTACAACATCCCACAGCATGCTCCTTTATTATTTTTTATTTTTTTAAATTAACTTTTTATTTTGGAATCATTTTAGATTTACAGAGAAGTTGCAAAGATACCACCGAGAGTTCCCATATACCCTTCATGCTGCTTCCCCTCATGTAATTATCTTACCTAACCAAGGCACCTGTGTCACAACTAAGAAATACTTTATACTAAACCCCATACTTTATTCAAATCTCACTAGTTTTTGCAGCATGCTGTTGCAGGACAGAATCCAGCATACCACATTACATTTAGTCTTTTAGTGCTTTTCAAAAACACTTATTAGCTTATAAATTATATCCTTTTTTTCTGAGCGTACAAATAACATATGCTTATTTGGAAAGCATTCAGACATGACAGAACTGTTCAGAGGAAAGCGAGTACTGTCCTCAGAGATGACCTTGTTAACAGTTTTTGGACATTCGATCTCACTTCCCCTGTGTGGTACACACACATATGTGGAAATCCACTTTTACGAAATATTTTTTTCCGACTATGGAATAAATCGTAAAAGTGAAAGTCTCATATGATTTCTCCCTCCTTCCCTCCAAAGATAAGAAAAAAAAAAAACTATAATGGGAAGTTTTGTATATATCCTATACATAGTCACATATACATATACTTATATACACACATGCATACATCTCCAAGAAAAGAACCATACTAAATGTTTTGCCATCCATCTTGCTTTGTTTTTAAAAATGAATTAACAATATATTGTGTGCATGTTTCTACATGGCACATTCTTTTTATCAGTTGAGTCATCCTTCATAATGTGGATACATAACAATTTATAATTATTATGTATGCAATCATTTATATAACCAACCCTCTGTTGATTGATATTCTGGGTTTTTCAGTTTTCCCTCTTATAAACAATGTCGCAGTCGATTTCATAACAAGGTATCTTTTTGCACTTGCTGGCATGTTTTTCTAAGATAAATGTGTGCTGCCTTTAAGGAGCTTGGCTGGGGACCCTCCAGACATCCCCACATTAGGACGACTGCAAAATGCACTGATCTTTCCTCCCTTCCCCCTTTCTCTTTCCCAGATACTTTCATGGTGGAAGATGCGGTGGAAGCCATTGGGTTTGGAAAATTTCAATGGAAGCTGTCTGTTCTCACAGGCTTGGCTTGGGCAAGTATTTCTGGGGGTACTGACCTCACATTCAGTCTCCAAGAAACCTTTATGCTGCTCAGCTGGGTTTCCGTGATCTACAAGGAAGGACGTAGTTCTTTCCACATAGAGCCTTTGCTTGAATCCACAAAGTTTATGCCGAGTGACTGACCCTGGTGATAATGAAGATCTGTGCTTAGGGGAAGTTGGGTGTGTTGGAGATTACCCTCATGGAGGAGTTGAAGATTCTGGCTAATTAAATGGTTCTCAGTCTTTTGGGGCTCAGGGCTACTTTGAAATTATGATGTCATCTGTGGAGCTCATCCTGGAAAAATATGCACAGAAAAATGAGCCCTCTGTTTCAAGAGGCTCATGGTCCCTTATTAAAATTTCCTCATCTATCTATAGTGAATAACTCATCTAGAACTTTAATACAACTGAAATTGATTTTTGCGAGTGGTGTCCGATGATGACCTAACTAAATATTTTTCCAAATGGATCTTCGATTTCCCCACATCATTTTCCTCAATAATTTAAAGGCCACTTATATCTTTCATCACATTTCTGTGGCCACAGGGATCTGCTTCTGGACTCTCATTTCTGTCCCATCATAGTGTACATCTAGCCCCATAAAGGATGTTTAATTATTGGGGCTTCTTAGTATGTTTTAATATATTAAAAAGTTGCACTTGTTAAATATGGTGATAATTCTACATGAACAATGACCTCTAAAGCAAAACAAACTAGTCTTTTACTGAGTTAAAGAGAAAAGATCATTGTCGCTCTGCCTCTATAAAAATGTTTTTCTCAGATTTTTGAAATAGGATGTTTCCCTACTTTCTTCCAGGAGTGCCCCTGTTTTTTTAAACATAGAAACACAGACACAAACACAGACACAGACACACATACACACACACACACACACACACACACACACACACACACACACACACACACAAGAATGTTTAATATCTAATTGTCGGTTTCCACATGGCACCTCATTGTTTTACTACTAGAGCTTTCTGTATGTTGATGTGTGGTAGGGCACTCAGCAGGTAGTAGAAGAGGGATTTTGTACATGCTCTCTCTGAGGTCACAGACTTGGCGAGGGGTCAGCATCCTGGCCTCATGATGTTTGCTTCCTCCCTGCAGATGGCCGATGCCATGGAAATGATGATCCTGAGCATCCTCGCGCCACAGCTGCACTGTGAGTGGCGGCTCCCCAGCTGGCAGGTTGCATTGCTGACCTCGGTAGGCAGCCAGCGGCTCTCTCCCATTGTGTACAGTTCTGGTCCACTGGGGTGGTCTGTGGGGTATCCCCCTCCTTCTGCTGCTGCCAAAGGCTCAGCAGAAAAGAAGTAACCATGCATGGAAATACCATGACCTCAGTTCCCTCTACTCCTCTCCCTACTTTATATATCCTGGATGATTGGCAGCCAACTCTATTGCATGCAGGGATTCAACTACCCGGAAGCCCTAGACATCTTGCTCAATTGCCGGAAAGTTGGAACCCACCTAGGCACATCACTTAAACCTTATAAGCCTTACTCTTCCAAAAAGGAGATGCCAATACCACCCATGCAAGGGTGATTTGAGGACTGGAAATGACACAGTGCCTGACACATAGTAGATGTTCAATAAATAGTAGGGAGCTGCTGCTCCCTAGAATTAAGGCTTGATAAAGAGTGAGGCAGAACCTTCAATTTTTGTTAGGGGGAGTTCAGCAGTAACCTTCTAAAAGGGAAGGAATGCCAGGCCAGATAAGAGGATAATAATAATCCTCACAAAAGCTAATATTTATTGAGCATTTACTGTGCAAATGGCTTTATATACATTGTATATAACATATGCATAATGTACATTGTGCTCTTTAATCCTCACAACCCTATGAGGTAGGTACTATTATTAGCCGAGGAAAGTGAAGCACAGAGTTGTTAAATCACTCATGAAGGATCACACGGCTTAGCTAGTGGTAGAGTAATTGCTAACTAGGAATGCTTCCCAGAATGCTGTTTTCTATGGACAACTGTTCTGGGATGACCTGAGTGCCTTCAGCAACCAGGACTAGTCTGATATTAGCAATAAGGTTGTGAAGCTCAGTGAGAGAAACATCATAAGCACGTATACCTGCATAAATGTGGCTCAGTCACCTGCTAGATGTGTGACCTTGATTGACATACTTTTGGTCTTTATTTCATCATCTGCAAAGTGGGGGTGTTAACACCCAGTTTTCTGCAGATGGGCAACAAAATCCCTACAGTGCTTAGTACATAATGGGGGCGTGTAAATGATTTCTTTCTTATATTCCTCATTTTCACTGATGCCCAGTAAAGAATAATCACAATTCTGTGTTTTTGCAATGCAGGGCCTTTTTGGTCTTTTGTCACTGGTTCATAACAACCACCATTTATTGAGCACTTATCTTATGCCAGGCTCTGTGCATTACCTCTTTAACCCTCTCCACCCTATGAAAGAGGTGCTATTATTATATTACTCCCATTTCTGCAGACAAAGAAACTAAGGCTCAGAGAGGGGTGATGATTGCCCAAGCTCAGATAGCCCATAAAAGGCAGAGGCCAAACTGAGATCCAGGCCTGGTGGACTCAGAGTCCCTGCTGCCAGCCCCTGCCCTGGACTACTGATATGAAGTTTGGACTCATGGGCTGTGAAGTTCTATGGCTAAGTTTTCTGTGGAAAAGTTAGAGTACTGCAGGAATTGCTTTCACTGCACAATGTACATGAGGATAAGACAGATCTGCCATTGCTGTCACAGGAAATACTATGTGATATTACTGTAATTACTGTAATATAGAACTACTGCTCTGCTGTGCCTAAATCTCTCTCTTGGGGATGGGAGAATAGGGAAAATTCGTGTTTGGGAAGATGCTTAACTCTTTCAGGATGCAAGGATATCGCTTAGCACATGACTAAGGCAACACCTTACCCCAAGACAGTAATCTTCAAACATTTTTGTTCTTGCTAATCTAAAAAAGAATTGTATAAGAACTATGCAGCCCCTAGGACTATCACAAGTTTTTAAATTGACATTAAAATTTTTAAAAGTATAGGTTGCAGATTATATAATTTCTGATATATTGAAATATTAAAAATTTAAATGAAATTATCATATCGTTTTTTTAAATGTGTCCAACAGAATTGAAATGTTTACCTGATAGCCGCCATTATCTGTTTAAAAATAACATGAATAAGCTCTTCAGAAGAATTTGGAAGTTTTGCATTGTCTTGTTTTCTTCTTAAACTGGTATTTCCATTCCATTTCTCCATGTAATTTTATCCTAATGTAATGTTTTACTATGCTTAAAAGTATTTCATTTGTCACACTGTCATAATTTTTTGTGACAAAGTATATAAATTCTAAATTATTATTTTTAATTTTCTGAGATCATAAAGCTATAGTATTAAAATTTTTCTCCAGCACTGAGATATCATAATTCTTAGTAATATACAATAGATCAAAACAGCAGAGATAATTAATTTTGATATATAATTATTAAACATAAGTAAATTTTTATCTGGAATATACCCTTAATGAGTAGTATGGAGTATTTCTCAATTACGTCACATATTCTTGGCTGAATACTTATTGCTAAATTGAGACAGGCTTCGGCAGCAATTCTATCCCTATTTTTCACTTTTACTGAATGAATATGACTATGAAGAGCATTGTTCACACAAAAAAAGTTTAGGAGTTTAGGAGGAACTGAAGTTTGTAATCACTCAATAAAGTAATGCCACTTGATTTTTTTCCAACAACTTCCAATTTATATGCCAAAGAGCCCACATCAGTCGCTTATGAAACATTATTTTTAGTGATCAAATTTGCTGACTGCTCAATGAGGCTTTCCTTCATTTTGGTTAAAAAATAGAAAAGAATTGGAATGCGGATGAGTTGCAAAGGAATTTTTAACAGTGTCATTGGTGTCCCTTTTGAGGCATTCTGGAGGGTTTAACTTCAAAGCAATGCTACGTGAGGTGCCTGGTGAGACTGGGGGAGGGGCAGTTGAGAAAGGGAGAGTGGAACAATGACAGGGGAGCACCCTAACCTGTTTCCAGGAAAGAGTACGTATGGGAGTTGAGGACCTAGAAATTAATTCCTTTAAAATTAGCCATGTTGGCTTTTCCCATGGAATTCATCTGTGTAGCCCTTAGGACTTGCCTGGAAGAATCCTTTTGAGATCAGACTGCACTGGGCCGTGCCTTAACCTTTCTGGGACTCAGTTGCTTTACCTGCAGTTGGGGATAATATAGTGCCTGCCTTGTAGGGCTGCTGTGAGCATTAGGTAAGCCATGGGGATAGAGCATTCAGCATGGTGTCGGCACTTGGTGAGTGCCCGGGAAAGGCTAGAGCAGTGGTGAAAGCTCTAGTGAACCTGCTTGGATTTAAGACCGGCTCTATTCTCTCCTCTTTGAGATACTGAGCAGATTTCTTAACCCTTTTGAGCCTCAGGCTTCCCATCTATAAAATGGGTATGATGATTCAAACCTCATCCACTCTGTTCAAGGATTAACAATGTAACAATGACTTTGATTGGCACAGAGTGAATGCTCCACGAATGCTTTCACTTACTAACAGCTTACAGCTCCCATCCCAACCTCCTGCTTGTTTTTTATACTCTCCAAATTTTACCTTGCAACCTGTGATATTTTCTTAGCAACAGGGCAAGACATTTCTTTGGTATGGAGAGAAATTGGTAAAATACTAGCTCTGCAGCCACGCTGCCTGATTCCAGCCTAGGCTGTACCACTTACAGATGTGCAGCTTTACAGATGTGTGACGCCAGCCAAGTGTCCTCCCCTCTCTGAGTCTCAGTTTCCTCATCCGTAAAATGAGGAGAATAGTAGCACCCACCCCCACAGGATTGTTGTGAGGTTTAAAAAGTAACATGAAGCACACAGAATAGTGTTTGCACCTTGCGATTACTGTGATGTTACAAGTTCAATTTGTTGTTCTCTTTCTCTGCGACACTCCGACGCTCCGTGTCACTGTCTAACAGAAACTGTCTTTCCACACACAGGTGGTCTTTGTTGGCATGATGTCCAGCTCCACTCTCTGGGGAAACATCTCAGACCAGTACGGCAGGAAAACAGTAAGGCGACCTCTTCTAAGCACATGTCCCCTGGGTTATCTCCATGATGGTGGTGACAAGTAGCAAAATGTGTGATTCTTGGGCACTTGGGAGGCCTCTTTAGGAGCTACGTTGCTGTGCAGTGAGAAGACTGCTCTGAGGCTGCTGTAGATTCTTGAAATCACACATTCCCAGTGGGGCCCAACCATGTGCATTTCACGGTACAGAAGGTGCTGTTGGTCCCCACCTGATTCCCTTGGCACTCACCATTTACACAAGGCTAAGGGCAGACACGGGTGGTAGAGAAAGACACCAGCTTTCTTGCCCTAAAGTGGATCATCTCTCAATCCTAGCAGGAATGAGCTCTGAGACCGCCAGGAGAACCTGTTCATTAAGGCACCCTGAATTGTCTGCTGTCCCCGCCCCTTCCGGGGTTACCACCTAAATAAACTATTTGCACTAGAATCCTTGTTTCAGGGTCTGCTTTTGGGGAAGCCCAGCCTAAGAGATGACATGGGATGGATCTGTAAACAAGAGGAGAATTTACTGATCTGGAATTGCATTGAGCTCTTGTTCTCTTTGTTACATCATGGCTTTGATGGTCCCCTTTGCATGTTATGCTGCTCTTGTTTTGCTAACCTGCCCTTGGACTCTTTGATTCTTTCAGCATGTGAAGCTACAGTCCTACAAATTATGAACTCGGGCCTTAGTGGAGGAAAGATCTCTATAGATCCAGATAAGGTTTACTTGGTTATGTCACCTGCTCAGAAAAAAACACCACTCCAGTCGTGTGCATTCTGAGCTATCGCGTTCCTTGACTGTTTTATTCTTCTCTTTCTTGGACGCTCCTCATCAGCCTGCAGTTTCTCCAGAGGCAGGGGGGTGTAGTGGCTACAAACTTGGGTTCTGAAGTCATGTGGACCTGGATGCAAACCTGATTCTGCCACTCCTGGCTGTGTGACCTTGGGCAATTGAATTGGCCTCTCCGAACATCAATTTCCTCATATGTGTAAAGAAGAAATAACAGAATCTACACTGGAGAGTTAATTGAGGTCACGAGTGTGGATCATTGTGCACAAGGCCTAACCACAGGACACATGTGAGCCAGTCTTGCAACAATAGCATTTCTAACAAGTCCTCAGGTATCGCTGATGCTACGGGTCCGGGGACTACGCTTTGACAATTAGTGGCTTAGACAATTAGTGGCTTGGAACTAAGAATGGGGTAGATATCTAAACAAACTTAGAATTCTCTTAAGATGGAAGAAGGGATATATGGATGCTGGGTGGATAACAGCCAGGCCTGTTACAACTGGCATGCCACAGACCGAAAATAAAACAGGATCCTCCATGGCAGGCTCTATACCAAGCATGATATGTGCATTAGCTAACCCCCACGACAACCAATGAGGAAGGTACTATCTTCACTCTGATTTTACAGAAGAGGAAACCGAGGCACAGGGAGTGAGCAACTTGCCCAAGGCCACACATTTTATAGATCGCAGAGCCAATCTCACTCTTCCTCATTCTAGACCCTTGTCTTAACTCTGATACTAGTGGCTTGAATCTGTAGGTGCTCGATAAATAAAATATGTGTTGGCTCAGTGAGTGAATGAATGTTTGAACGGTGCTGCACAGGGAGTAGACTCCAGCTACAGCTCCTCTCCTACTGTGACTGGGCAGTAAACACGTGGGCTAGCGGACACCTGGGAGATACTGACGAATAAAACCTCTGGGAAGTGGCTTGTGGCTGGGCCAGAAGCGGCAGGGCTGGGAAACTAACTGCAGCTATTGGAACTGAGAGGATCTTGGTTGGTTTTAGGGGCTGGAGAGGTTAGTTGGAAAGATGTCTCCAGGTCTCCCAAAGAGAATAAAAGCTGGATTACTCTGGCCTTCAGGTGGTAGTGTTCTAGACTCTGCCCCAATCCACTTTCCCACCCACTTCCTGTTTCTGGAGGGTGCGAGTCACTGCTTTAGTGATTTTCTGGTTGGAAAAAAGACCAGAGTGAGAGCTAGAAAGAGGAAGGAAGGGAGTGAGGAAGGAAGGAAGGAAGGAAGGAAGGAAGGAAGGAAGGAAGGAAGGAAGGAAGGAAGGAAGGAAAGAGGGAAGAGAAGAATTTCTTAAAATAAAATCGAGCCATTTCTGTGGTGGAGCTGAGCACCAGTTAAATAAACTGTAAACCTGTGGCTGTCTGAGGCTGGACCTAACATCAATCTTCAGGTCTATAAAATAATGGAAGGAAAAAGCTCTTCTAACGTCTTAACGTGGCTTCTTCCTAAGCAGACTGGGCATGGAGGTGGACAACTCATTCCTCTGTCTCTGGCTAAAAACATTTTTTATTTACTTGTTCTTGAGTCAAGTGTGTGTGTGCGAGCGTGCGCGCACACACACACACACACACACAAATGCAGGAACCTGCAATGAGGAATTTTACTGTGTCCCAAATTCTGTTATCTAATTGCTGAATACTGAAGCTGTGAGGAATCTAGGGGTAAAGGAGTAAAAATACCTTAATTTGGGGCCTGAATTTGCCACTGGGTGACTAAAGTAAGTCACTACTCCATCTTGGACCTTGGTTTCCTTATTTATATTAAAGGAAGTTGGATTAGATAGTAGCTGATATTAATAACTACCATTTATTGAATTCCCTAAACTAAAGGGCAAATGGGTTTTTGTCCCTTGGGTCTGTTCTAATCCTTCAGTAGAGGATGTCAGGAACATGAATTCAAGGAGTCAGAAGACTTTACTGATCAATCTTCTTTGTTTACCTGAAAAGTCCTGACTTCCCTTAGAAGAGTATATTTACCAAGGACAGTGAGTCATACAGTGCTCCCAGGAGGTAGCCCTCTAGAATATAGAAGTCTTCGTGTTTATGATGGGCCTCAGAGAAGAAAGCTATAAGCTTAGATTTTAAAAAGATTCATAGATGAGTTTTTAGTAATGCCATTTACTGAATCTTATGACTTCTAAACACATTTTGGCACCTTCTAGAACAGTGGTTCTTAGGGGGAGAGGGATTTTGCTTTCCCCTCTCTCCCCACGCTAAGCAATGTCTGCAGGTATTTTTGATCATTGCAACTGTGGGGAGGGGTGCTACTGACATCTAGTGAGCAGAGGTCAGAGAGTCTGCTTGAAATCCCACAGGACACAGGAGAGTCCCCCCACCACAAAGAATTACCAGGTCCAAAATGTGAATGGTGTTAAGGCTGAGAGACCAGGTGTTGAGAGGGAATGTACGGATAGTGCCAAGTTGCTGTACTGTGAAGAGTTCATTCTCCATCATCTTACTCCATCACCCGGAACTCCTCAACCTTCATTTCAGTATTTGCCTGAGGGGCTCATTTGGACAAATATTTCATTTGTCCATAGCATCATTGTGAAAAGCATAGGCTCTGAGGCCAGACGGCTCACATTCAAATCCCAGCTCCTTCACTTATAAGTTGCATGAGCTTGGGCAAGTTATTCAACCTCTCTGTGCCTCAGTTTCCTCATCTGTAAATGGAATAATAATAATCTTCCATTGGGCTGTTATGAGGAGTAAACGGGTCCTTGAACAGAGAGCTCTTGGCTCAGAGGAAGCATTTCATCGATGTCCATTGTTATTCCTATTATTTGCCAAACTCATGGTGCCAATACTGGCAATGCCAGTATTAAAATGCAGATGTGTCATCTCCAGAATTCACATTTTCCCCCTGACTTTGGCTGCAGGAAGACATAATTGAATTATCCCTTAGAATTCAGTTGATCAGTAGGACATCCATCCATCCCAAATAGATGAATCTTGAGGGGCTGCCTAGTGTGTTCCTCCAGCTCTCCTGACCAGCTAGCTAAATTCCACAGCCAAGGTAAAGCTAGCATGACTAGAGGCAGAGGAGAGAAGGCACCCCCAGATTTCAGGGCCCCCTCGTCCCCTGCATGGCATCTGGCCCAATGTCAGGGAAGATGGATCAGGCTCTAATTATAAACCTTCCCGAGAACTCCTCCAGGAACAGCGGGCGAAGGGGCAGCTGGCGAGTTTTAGCAAGTGCTGAAAATCTCCTCTTAGCTCCTTGATCTGCCTCAGCCCAGCTGGGAGGTTTCTGTGAGGGCGTCCACTGCATGACTTTGCAGGGAAATCATATATGGGGTTGGGACTCAGTGGGCCACTTTGATTCCTATAGAAGTTGCTGCAGTCAGGGGGCTATGGCGGCCAAGTAAATGATGTGGATGTGTGGCTTTGAAGGGATGGAGATAAATGCATCCAGGTTCATATCCCAGTGACCCTTGTCGAATGAGGTAATCTTGGGCAAGTTGCTTCACCTCTCTGAGCCTGTTTCTGCATCTGTGAAATAGGGTGCATAATAGTAGGGAGCTCATAGGGCTGTTGGAAGGATTAAATAAGAAAATGTATATAATACTTCAAACAGTATTTACTGATGCATGGTTAGCCCGCGATCAATGGTTACTGCTATTGGTTGAGATGCAAAGAAAAATAATTTTAGAATACAATCAGGTCACTAGTTCAATGTCTATAGGTCCATGTTACCTCTATTGAGGAAAAGGAAGTGACTAGCAGGCACTATATTTTTTGAAGATAGATTCAAATGTCCTTGACCTGTGACTATTCTCCTTCTATTTGAGCATGGTTGGAGAATACCAAGGTGATTAAGAGCCAGATAGCCCTGCAGGTGACTGAGCCATGCTCATGATGAAATCGGCATGCTCCTCTTGGGGATGGCAAGCCTGGCGCCTAAGTGGTAGTAAGACTTTTAGTTTCTTGGAGCAGGAGGTGGAAGCCTTTCCAGGCTGCAGGTTGCAAACGAATGAGCCATGGACTGAATATGGCCCACACATGTGTTTTCTTTATCCCATACAATGCTTCGTAAGATTTTGAATCAGTTGCCTCCATTTCAAAAATGACAGATTTGCGTAAAAATAGAGTTATGTTTTTTTTAGGGGGCTGTCTGGCAGCCTGGGAGCCACATTCTGTGATGGTAACTTTTGACCAGAGCTGAGTAAAGGCTGACAAGACAGGGCAAGTTGTCTTCCATTCACCCAGGCCCACCTGCTCTTGCTGCATTACACTGCATGGTGCATGTATGTTCTCTACTAGAGGTAATGGGGAGACGTCAAAGGCCCTAGAGGAGGGAGTGGCTCATGCACAGTACAGCATTTGGGGGTGAAAATCCTGGCTCCAGTTTTGACTCTGTTGATCCTCAACGAATCACTCAACTACTTCAAACATCACTGTAAAGTGGAAAATGAAAATAACAAACTCTTTCCAAAGGTCGTTGTGAGGATCCAGCATAATGATGTGACAGTAATTAAAAATATGAATGAAAGGTCCATGAAGTCAGAGATTCTGGTTGTCATGTTTCCTACTGAAGTCCAGAACAAAGCCCAATGCCTAGCAAACAGCAGGCATTCGATATATGCATAGCAAATGGATAAATGAATGAATAATAGTACCTTGACACACAACAGATGCAACGGATGCTCAAAACATGCATAGTGAACAAATGAGTGAATGCATGAATGATATATATCAGTACCTATAGTGGGGGCACGCAGCAGATGTTCGATACGTGTATATTGAATGAATAATATGTATCAGTACTCTAGTGTCTGGCATACAGCAGGCACTCACGACATGGTTATTGTTGAATGAATAACTGAATGAGCAAATTAATGAATGCATAATGTCTATGTATCTATTTCTAGAGCCTGGTATACAGAGGATACCCAATAAATAAATATGGAAGGAAGGGAGAGAGGGAAGAAAGGAAGGAAAAGGGAAGGGAAGGGAAGGAAAAAGAAAGGAAAAGAAGGAGGGGCTAACAATCTAAAAGGTAGAACAGATGTTATTGGGTAGAATAACAAGTGTACTTAATGAGAAGCACAAAGACATTTCTGCAGTGTCCATGGCCAGTGCTTAGCTAGGGCTTGCTGGCAGTGCCCATGCCTTTGCAATAACCATGACAGTACTTACACACGGTTGCTGAGTCCTCATTTTCTGGGCAGCTGGAAAGCCCCAGCATCAGCAGGCAAATTCAGAGCCAGCTGTAATCTGCTGTGATCCAACAGGACAGGTTGGCGTGCCTGTCTGTGCTGCCTGTCATGGAGGTCACTGGTGACCTCAATGGGTTGATGTAACTCCCAGTCAGCCCTGGGAGGGACACTTAGCTCCCATGCCCCAGTCTGGGTGCCCTCTTGTCTGCTGTCTACTCTTCTCCTGGTTTTCCTTTTTATTTTCTCTGTTGCTAATGATATCCTGTTTCTCATTCAAGACTCTTTGGGTTCCAGGGAAGAAAATCTCTATTGAGTTAGCTTAAGCCAAAAGAAAGTAATTAAAGTATATATGTGTTAGGTACCAATTTCATAGTGATGTGTTTAAGGGTGCAGAAATGTTGCTTTATTATTATTTCAATAGATTCAGGGCTTCCTACTTTAATAATTCTTGTCCTACCTGTTCTTTTATGTACATAATATCTTTCTTTGTATCAATTTTTTTAAAAATGAAATTAATTTTCTTTGGAAAAGAAACTTTATAGAATGTCTTAAATGGGAAATCAGTAACAATTGCCCTAAGGAAATATCTGCAAAGATAAATACAGTGAAAATAAAACTATGTTATTAAATTCTAGCTGGTTATGGTTGCCTCACTGCTCTCCCTGTTAAAAAGAGATTAATAAGAGTTTAAAAAGGTGTTTGAGACAGACTAGCACCACATGGATCCCTCCTTTTAGACATAATCAGAGGATTGAAGGTTGAAATGAAAAAGAAATCACTTTCTTGCAAGGTGATTCAAAGTTATTTAAAACATTCTCTCTACTATCTAAAATCATTTTCCAAAAGACCCCAAATCACCTGGTAGACCTTTAATTTTCCTCTCTAGTCTTTTTAATTCAGTTTAAGATGTTAAGATTTTAAAGATTTTAAATCATATGCTTCACACTTTTCCGCTAAAGTGTCCCTCGTGGAGGCTGGAGTGTAAACTGAACCCCAGACCTGAGAGGAGTGCTTCAGAGAGACGCCCGTCCAGAATGTTCTCAATCTCTGAGGAATGTACACTATGGCACGTAGTTCTCAATCTTGTCAAACATAATGTCCCCTTTATTTAAAAAAGTTATTAAAAAGTTTAATAATGTTTCTTAATTATACAGAAATAATTTCAAAGATGAAATAGCCACTCACATAATGGAAATAATAAATCACCTATAATGGCCTGTAATATGAGGAAGAACATTTTTTAAATAATTAATAAAATAAGATTATTTTTAATCGTATTTTATTAATTGTAAATGTTCATGTTGTAAATGTTCATGTACAACTCTGCCTAGATAATAAAAGGAAGGAATTAATATTTGCCCCTGATTATAAAGAAGCTTGTATTTAACTGAATCTTGTTGGTGTTTTTTTCTTTACATTTGACATTTGGAATAAGATTCAGTTGAGTCTATTCATAGATATGCACTGAAGACCTGTCAGTGCAGGCAGATCCCGAAGTGTTCCCTCAGTGACTCAAATGCCACATACAGCATTGCCATTGACAACACGGTTTTCTAAAATGATGAACAATTTTGTAAACTTCCAGATAAAACAGAGCACAGTCTTCCTTTGATTTACCTGGAAGTTGCCTTCCTAAAAAGTGTAGTATATTCAAACTATAGCCAAAAAAAAAAAAAAAAAAATTCTGTTTATATGTAGAATAAAGTGAAGATCTAGGTGCAAATAATCATCAACGGAGTTTACAGCTGTGTGACTGCAAAGTGAGAAGTTCGACTCGAGATGGTGCAGGATGCAGTTTCAACCCAATAAAGACATCTAATATCTCTGGGCCCTGACTATTAAATGCCAATCATTGGGACAATGCCCCACAGTTTTGCCACATACTCCCTAGGGATTGGCACTACCCATATAGAAAACCCCTGGCATCCACTTGGCTGTGTGGGTTACCCGTCAACATGACCCTATTAGTGACTTTAAACATGTGTGGGGGCCATGTGACCTGGAGGTGCTGAGAAGCCCTGTGACCTGGTGTCTCCTTCTCTGCAGGGGCTGAAGGTCAGCGTGCTCTGGACTCTGTACTATGGCATTCTTAGTGCTTTCGCACCTGTGTACAGCTGGATCCTGGTGCTCCGGGGCCTCGTGGGCTTCGGGATCGGAGGGGTCCCCCAGTCGTAAGTAAATACCCAGCTCTGGCCTTCCAGCCAGGCAGCCAGTCAACTGTATTCAGGGCCTCGAGGGATATAAAGATGGCTATGCCAGGGCCTCTGGTATCAGGAGCTATGATGTAACCAGAGAACAGTATCATTATCAGAACTGTCATGAGTAACAACAACAAAAGCAATACAATAGCTGGAAGATCATAAATGTGAAATAATAATAAAAATAATAGATTTAGCACAGATTGGACATTTCTCTTTAACACATCATGGCAGACCCAAGAATTATTGCAATCTCCATTTTACAGTTGAGGAAACTGAGACTCTGTGGGTGAAATCATTTGCTCAGGTCACGCCGTGTATAGGTGGAGCTAAGAACCCCAGTTTATCTACCTACAACATCTGTGCTCATAGTATGTATGATGCCTCTCTCTCCCTTCTAATGTAAGCCTGAAGCAGGGCATGGGGCTAATGATTTGTGATTAGGTGTTGTTTTGTGGTTGTCACTGGTGAGATGCTGAGAGTAGTCAGAGTTGTAGGAAGAAGTCACTCTCTCCTGGGAGTTTGGGGAATCCTAAAGCAGAGATTGGCAGATGATGGCATGCAGGCTGAATCTGAAGTGCTGATTGGTTTTTTAAACAAAGTTTTATTGGAACACAGCCACACTCATTTATTTACATATTACATTATGCCCATTTTCATGCTATAGCAACAGAGTCGTCCCAGCAGAGACTCTGTGTCCTGCAAACCCTGAAATATTTCCTATCTGACCCAAATATGTTGGCCCCACTGTAAAGGATGATGATAGCCAATATTCAGTGTTTATTAACAAGCAGGTGCTATTCTAAACAGTTTTTCCAGATTATCTCATTTAAGCCCCCCAATTTCCCTATCAAATAAATTCTATGATTAATCCCATTGTACATATAAAGAAACCGAGGCACAGAGACATAAGTAACTTGCCCCAGGGGACATAATGAAGAAGAGGCAGAGCCAAAATCTGAACTCAGGCCCTCCAACTCCAGATGCTTGGTTTCTAACCATTGAATTTTACTTCCTTGCTATTAAGAATGTAAAGGATTTGGAAAGACTCAGAAGGGGGATTAGGAAGATATAAGCTATTTCCTAGGAAGGAAAATGCATGAAAAGAGGAAGCCATAGCTGAGTCTGAGGAAGGCTAACATCTCAGTTTAATTAGCTTGTTGGGGTGACATATACGAGAGCTGAAAGCTGAGGTCAGACAGATAGACCAGGATAAGCTCGTTAAAGCCTTGAATGCCAGGCCAAAGGGATTGTCTACAGGCAGTGGGGAGCCACTGAGAGTTCATGAACAGAAGAGGTGATTCAGAAGTGTTAATTGGCAGTGGTGGGTAGGATGGGTTGGAGGTAAAGAATCCTACTACAGTAATTTAGGGAAATTTTGTCACAAAGATCAGGTCATTCCCTTCTAGTTTATTTATTCATTCAACCAATATTTCTTGAGCACCTACTATGGCACAGGCCTACGCTAGGTGCTGGGAGTACAGCAGTGAGCAAAACAGACATGGCTCCTGATACAGGTTGGGATCCTGGGAAACAGACCCTGAGATAAAGATTTGTGTGCAAGTAATTATCGGGATAAACATCTGTAAGGGAGTGAGTAAAGCGTGAATGGAAAGAGGAAGAAATTGAGTTGCAATGTGGTTGCAACAGAAGCCTCAGCTGATTCTGTAGAGGTTCAGAAGCTGGGATGGACCTTTAGAGTTGTTCCAAATTGAGGCATTGAAGCTGGAAATTTGTGCCTCATATCAGCCACATTGGATATGGGCTGCCCTCAAGGAGGGAGCTCTTAGCAGGCAATGCTCCTGGTCATTCCAGAGAGACTGTGTGCCTCTGTCCTAAAGGTTGAATCCAGGTTGTATATCACAGCATCCATTACAGTTCATCCCTGGCACTTCTTGGAGGCACTTACTTCATATTATATGTTCACCTCATCTGGGAATAGCTCCTTCAGGATTCTGGTTGGTCTTTTTCCTGAAAAGACTTATAAGAAGATGGTTAGTGAGAGAAACTATGGCCCCTGCTAGTGCTTCTAGCTACATACCTATAACCAGTGCCTAGCATCTCCTTCCTCTGTTACTCATTCTAGATTCCCCTCACCTTTGCTTAGCACTTCTACTGATCTACCTGGTGGTTTACCTGGTGGGGTAACTCAGATCCCATGCCTGAGGTCCCTGTTCACCATGCTCTTCTCAGGCCATAGCTGCTGCTTGTCCATTTAACACCAAAATTGGATGGTCTGTCACCTGGGTGCCTTATTAGGTAGCCCTAATACCTCCTGATACTCAGGATCAATTCTTCAGACAAAATGCTGACTCTTTTTCTTGCCTGCTTATTTTGTGGCACAAGGAACCCAAAGTTAGTAGATGGCAGCTGTTGCTTAAAGTCTAATGGGACTCTTGCTATGTCCTCTGGTAGAAGCATGTCATCTCTGGGAGCCAGGACCTCTAGACCCACAGAGCCTAGAAGTTGTAGGATAGAGGAAGTACAAATTCCCCCAACTGGGTCTTTGGGAATAATGGTAACAAAAGCCACTCCTACTTCAACCCTTTGATTTCTAGAACCATGTATTCTTTCTATACAGTACTACATAATGGTCATTGGTTGAATGGTGTATTGTGTCCTGGAAACAGTGCCATCTCCAAGCTGATGCCTCTATTGCACCTTCAAAAGGCTGGTCCATCACTCTCTCAAGCCAGCAGCTTCAAGGTGGCAAATTTGATAGGATCAGTATATTCCATGGTCATATACCCACTGCTGCATCTTCTTTGTTATAATTCGGCTCCCCTAGTCCAGTGCATTGTTATCTGGGACCATGTATCAATGGGCCAAATACTTTGAAAGCCCTCAGATAATGGTGCTGGCTGAGACCCTATGGGAAGGAAAGGCAAACTAATACCCAGAGTATGTGCCAATTCTGGTCAAGATGAATCATTGCTCCTTCTGAAATGGAAGGAGTCCAATGTAAATAGCTTGCCACCAAGTGACATGGATGGTTCTGTCCTGGGAGCTCCTTGTTGATCTCTGTTGCTAGAAGATTGGCCTTAGTGGGTGAGGATCTGGGCATTGCAATCTCTCCCTCTCAGGGTTAATGGTTTGGTGATTGACTTCTTGAGCCTGTTGAGTGTCATGACTGGGAAGAGGTGATTTAGAAGAGTAATGCTAATGCTGAGGTAGTGTGGCTAGACCATTGGATCTGAAACCTGACTATCCAGTTTCGAATCCTGACTCTGTCACATAATAGCTGTGTAACCTTAGGCAAGTCACTAAACCTTTCTACATCTTGGTTTCTCCATCTTTAAAATGGGGGTGAGATCAGTTAGAATATCAAATGACGATACATATAAAGTGCCCAGGACAGTGCCTCGATAAATGTTAGCACGCATCTGGTCTGTTGAAGGCTTTGGTAAGAAGCTCAAGTGTCACCCTGATGGATGATGGACACAGTGTATAATTGTAGACAGAACACATGGGAAAGGGAGGAGGTGTGACCACAAAGAGTTAACACAGGATCAAATCCCCAGACTCTTCCTGCCACTTGGCTGGAGGAACAGTGAGTAGCTCCTAGTTCTCAGTCCTTCCCTCCCTTCTCCATTATCGATCGATCCCTGCCAGGCTCTACAGAGTAGGCATTTGACAAATTCTTCTGGATCTGGGAGGAGCTTAAAAACCACTGGGCTTGAAGCAGAGACCATTAAGCAAAGCCCACAAATCTGGGCTGGCAGGGGCTTGTGGCCCATTTGTTCTACTTCTGGCCCAACTCCAGGAATTCCTGCAGACACTAGCCACTAGCCCCATTCATGAGCCATTCATTGACCAGGGGACAGTTGTCTCCTAGTGGCTGGAAGAATACCCTCACAGAAGTACACATTAAATTTCTTTCCCAGGGATGCTCAGGTAGTTGACAGCAAAGCCAGCCTCGAAACAGCCACCTGGATTTTCTTCCAGGTGGGAAAGGAAAGGAATTAAGTATTCAGAATGTCCACAGAGATTCTTGTTCAAGATGGTGGAATGAAAAGAACTGTTTTTTACTTCTTCCTCCACATTTTCTGGAAATGACATAAAAGGCATAAGAAATAGAATAGATCTTTAGTAGTACTGGAAAACAAGAAAAGAATGCCATCAGCAGACCAGAAAATTTGAGGAACTTCTGGAAAATTATAAGCAGATAGGATTGCAATGGCAGAGTAGCTAGAAGAGAGAAAAACCACCTCTTAAAATTGCGAAGAGAAGAGATCTTTGGGGAGAGAGGACAGGGCAGCCAGGAGAATGAAATAAGGGACACAGAGCAACTAGAAGGGCCTTTACCCCTTATCGTTATGTTGTGAGGGTCTTCAGCTTTCACACCTGCTCCCTACCCCCGCACCCCAAAAGTCATGCCTCCCCATTAAGATGTTCATTTATTGAACATTACTATGTCTTTCTGTTTGTTTATTGAGCTATTAATACATTGCAGGCACCAAGCCATGTGCTTTATACACATAACCATTTTAAAACTCACAAAACCTTAAGACATACATATTATTATCTCCATTTTACAGGTAAGAAAACTGGGACTTTAAAGTAGTAACATGCCCAGCATCACGTAGTTAGTAAATGGCACAGCTGAGATTTAAACATCATCACTTGACTCTCCAAACGTATTCTCTTAATTACTCAATCCTATAGCTTTTTGTCCATGAGGTGAGCAAATGAAAACCACAGAATTACAGAAGAAATATTTAGCCACCCAAGAGAGCCATTGGCTTCCCAGCACTTTCACTCCATCTATTTACATAAAAATAATTGTCTTAATTATGCAATGTTCTTATCTGGTTATACAAATGGCTCCCCTAAGTTCATTATTTGGAAACATTTAGTTAAGATATTTTTATGTAATTAAATATAACTAAGAGTTTCCTTTCATTTAGAATAGCTTTATCCAATTGCACCCCTCGCAAAACCAATGAGCAAGATTTTGCTGTATAATTTTATAAGCCTAACAATTAGAAGTCCTTATAACGTACTCTGAATTTCTAGTATAAATACAAATTATAATATTAAAAATTTAAAAATTGTTTTCTTTTCGTGTTATTGAGATATAATTGGCATATATCACTGCATAAGTTTAAGGTGTACAGCATAATGACTTATGTATCTTGCAAAATGATTACCTCAATAAATTTAGTTAACATCCATCATCTCATACAAATTATATTATTAATGCAGAGCCTGTCCCTCTGCCCTGATCTGTGCTTTTCTATATCCTGCTTTCTTTCTCTCTCTTCTTTCTTCCTTCCCCCAAAATATGTTTTCACATTGGTTCTTGATTATAACAACAATAACATTAATAGTGATGATGATGATGATAACAGTGTTAACTAGGTGCTAACCAAGTGCTAGGTACTATGCTAAGTGCTCTCTTCAGACCACTTCATCTAGTCCATTGAACAATCCTTTTACCCCTATTTTACAGAGGAGAAAACTGAGGCTAAGTGACTTGCTTAAGGTCAGATGGTTATTAAGTGGACTGTAGAGGTTACCTTTCGCTTTGTAACGAACCACATGTGGCTTAAAACAACAATATATTTAACTAATGATTTGGCAGTTCAGCTGTTTGGCTGTTCTGGTCTTAGTGGGGCTTACTCATGTGTCTTCAGTTGACTGGTAAATTAGATGGGGGCTGGTTAGGCTAGTGTGGCCACAGCTGACTCCTCTATGCTCCATAAGCCTCCCATCCTCCAGCTGGCTAGCCCAGGCACATAGTCACATGGTACCTGGGCAGGGGTCCCAGAGAGCAAGCAGAAGCCACAAAACCTCTTGAGACCCAAGTTTGGAACTGGCACAACATCACTTCTGCTACATTCTATTGATCAAAAGCAAGACACCAGGCCGAGATTCAAGGGATGGAGAAATAGATTCTGGGTGGAGTGAGCTGCAAAGTCACACTGCAAAAGAGCATAGATACAGGAAAGAAAATACTGAGGCAACTTTCGCAAACCATCTACCACATGGAGAAAACGGGTTCAAATCCAGGTCTGTCTAATGCCGAGGCTCTTCCATTTGAACAAATCTTGGGAAAAGAGTTCTCAACTTACTTAGTCAGAAGGTCCTGGAAACGCATCAATATTCACTGGGTCTCTGTTACTGATTTGGAGGTGATTCTGGGAATGTAGAATGAGTGCTTCTGAGAAGTTCTAGTCTCTTTAATTAAGGCAGGACAGAGAAATCACATTTAGGATATCAAATAATTCCATTTTCTGTCTGTGAAGGAGCATTAAAACGGAAGAGACTTTACTTCAAGCAAGGGTTTAAATGTAACTTTATTTTTATCATTACAGACAATACATTTTTGTTTTAGAAATTTTAAAGAATGTAAATAAGCATCAAAAAAATGAAAATCGCCTCTAATTGCACCTACCGCCACACACACACACACACACACACACACACACACACCCCCGCCCACACACAAATACAACATACGTGGGCATCTGGGCACATCATTTCTTATTTCCAGTAGAGGGTGCTGTGTACTTCAGCAGAAATGACACCTAAGACGCTGGGATAGAAACCTTGGTTAACTGGCATCGTACTTGCGTTTTAGCTTCTCTCAAAGATGCATACCGCCTGTTCTACCTTGAAACCTGCCTCAGAAGTTTCTTCAGATTGGTGTCTAGAATGAGCTTACTCACAAACCTGTCCTTGGAACTGCTCTTTCCTCCAAAGACTAAGAAGAAATGCCAAATGGAGATCGCAGGTCATTTCTTCCCAAGCATGTGATCCAAATGGCAAATCTCTAATTGCCAAAGCGCTGAAAATGCAATTATTCACAGTAGGGGTTTATTTACACCAGTATCAGCTGCTTTTTGGCATTGCTAATTACATTGCTCATTCTTTTATTCTTCAGTGTGATTGTAATAATCACCATACTTTGGATGAAGATCAAACAGCTCATTTTCATAATGAACTGCTATGAATAATGGCCAAGCGTGGGGCACAACCATTACGGGAAAGGATGTTTCTTGTGGCATAAGTTGCAAAAACAAGACATTGAAGACAATCTAAATATTAATCAACAGATTTTCAGCTGTAAAAATGTCATGTGGTAGATCTACTATGTTAACATGAAAAAGTTTCCAAACTGTCTTATTGGAAGCAGATCCTGACACAGATTCAAGAGCAAGGACAGTCAACACTTGAACAGCATGGGGGTTAGGGGCACCCACTCCAGCGCAGCTAAAAATCTAAGTGTAAATTTTGACTCCCTCAAAACTTAACTACAGTCAGCCCTTCATGTCCGTAGATTTTGCATCCTCAGATTCAGCCAAACATGGATGGAAAACAGTATCTTCTATTCATGAATAGGAAACTGCTACTGGGAATGTGAAAATAGTTTTCCATCTCTGGTTGGTTGAATCTGCGAACGTGAAACCCACAGATGGGAAGGGCTGAACTCCATGTGTAAGTGAACTCACCTGGTTCAAACCCACGTTGTTCAAGGGTCAGCTGTAATAGTGTCCTCTGGGAGACCACAGCATACATCTCCAAATTGTCCCATTCAAGGGACAAGTTGAGGGCTGTTCCTAGGAAGTTTAAATTCTTTGGCACTTCTGGTCTGCCACGCAGGGTAGCAAAGCAACTTTTAGTGATCAGAGAAAGCACTCAGGGAAGAGTTGGCACTGGCGACTGGAAGTTGGAGTGGCATGCCAGGAAGTAGTAAGAGTCAGGGCGTTGGATGGGTGGAACATTGATAGTATGCTGCGTGTGCTAAGAAAAGAAAGGGAGGATGGGAGGAAGGGAGGAAGGAAGGATGGAAGAAAGAGAGAGAGGAAGGGGAAGGGAATTGAAGAAAAAAGAAACATACTATGTTGCTGAAATGTATTTATTTACATAGAGAATAGCTGGAAGGTTGCAAAACAAACAGCTGATTATAATGGCTTTGAGAGAGGGGAATAGAAGAAAGGTTATGAGGAAGAGGAAGGACCATCATATACTCTGTATATTTATGTATTGCTACATTGTTTTACAATGAGATGCATTCATGCGCTACCTCTCTAACTTAAAAAAAAAAAAAGGACTGCATGCTATAGGTTCATAATAAAAAGAAATCCTTGACATCTAAGGACAGAAATAGCTTTGCCCTTAGGATATGATTTTTGCATGATTAGTAGTTTGGCTTTAATTTGGTGGGGGGAACTAAACATGCTTCTCAATTTATTGTTACTATTAATTTTAAAAAGTAATATAAGCACATGTTTTGGAGACTAGAATAAAATTTCAAAGAAGTCGCTAATGGTGATCGTTGTAATCTTTTGCAACCTCTGTAATCTTGGTTCCTGTTTTCAGAGCTGAGTTAATGAAATTACTAATGGTTTTTGTGGAGAGATACTTATAGGAATATAATTTGGAACAACTTTTTTTTTGTAAATTGCTTTGATATATATGCATACATGTATATATACATATATGTCAAAAGTCTTAAAAATAAGCACACCTTCTGACTCCAATTCTACTTATGGGACTCTCCTAAGGAAACCACATGAAGACAAAAATTTCAACCTAAAGATGTTTATTGAAGTATTGTTTACAATTGTGAAACCATCGAAATAGGCAAACGAATGATGAGCTGTATAATATAGACAGAACCGGGTTAAAATTTTGGCTCTTCCACTTATTAACTTACTAGCTGTGTGATCCTGGTCAACTAGCAACTTATCTGACATAGACAGATGTTGATATGAAGATGAGGGTTAAAGATACACACACACGCATTATGGTAATTATAATTACCTGCCCTCATTGACTTGCAATGCTTATTGAGTAGAAAATCCAGGTAAAACATCTAGAATAGTGTTTGGCACATAGTAGGTCCTCAATAAAAGTTATTATTCATGCATATGATAGAATATATGTGTGTAAGAGGTTTTAAAATAGCATGGAAATATTTATAAACTGAATAAAAAATAGGGTTCAGAATTCTTGAGTATGATCCCAACTCTCGGGGAGAGAAAGCGAGAGAACCAGGACAGAGAGAGGGAATATAATAAAATAAACTGTGATGTGAGACTAGACGACATTGACTTTTACTTCGTACTTTTCTCTGAATAGAGTACACATGAATTACAAAAGCCTCAGCCTTTATTCTGATGCTCTTGAGAATTCTTTCTTTTCTGGACAGAGGTGCCTTATATCGTAACCCTAAGAAGGGCTTTTACTAGTGACAGAATTGTTTCCAAATCTCTATGGTATTAGCAAGGCCGATTTTTAAAGAGATAGATGCTCTGCAGGGCAAGGTGTAGGCTGGGTTCCATAGAAACAGACAGACTGAGGCAGAGATTCTTGTACAAGGAATGCTCTTAGGAGGAGCCTGTGAAAGAGTGAACGATGCAAGAAAAGTGAAGGGAAGAAATTAAGCAAGGATATGGTCTCAGGTGAAGTCTGGACCCAGCCTGATCCCACAGGGAGTTCAGAAGTGTTCATTGTTCCACACGGTCTGTCCTACCTTGAGGTAGGGAGCATGGGTCTTTTGTACCTAACATCGGTCTGCAGCCTGCCCTCTGGAGAAGGGCTGTAGCTCCCAGGTTCCTCTGTGGTAAGGCAGCTTAGGACTAATCCTAAGAGAGGGTTGCAAGGATGAGCCATTAGCAGCAGCAGCTGGGATGTAGGCACACTGACCTAGTAAAGGGGTTTCAAGAGGTTGAGATAGGTCACCAGCACCATGTGCCTCAAACGAGTTCATGGAAATTAGCTTCCTTCTACCCCCACCTCCCTTATGAGTAGCCAGGAGAGTAACATGAGGCCACTGAGTAGCTCAGATGCCTAGCTTAGGTGGGAGGTGAGGGGAAAGAGAAGGCCTCCTTTTCCTAGCAAAATGGAAGGCAGCATGAAGGACTGGTCTAGAAGTTCCTTTCTCTTCCCAGCCTGTTGAGAGGCTGTCCAGTGGCTGAGGAAGTGAAAGGGAGGGGAAGGGAGTATGGAGGCATGGATGGGGGAGGCTTCAGTGCAGTTAAAACATTGGTTATGTTGAGTAAACAAGTAAATTGAGCAGATAAGTAAATATATGGAGGACAACGAGACCTGGATTTCTCAATGTTGGAGAAGGGAATTACCAAACATTGAGACTAGGAAGATTAGAAAGAATCTAACCTGCTGGTTGGACTAGAATTGAAAGTACTAGTATGCACTCATTGTTTTTTTTAACACATATACGCAGATAGATATGTGTAGAAACAGATATAGATATATGGTGTGCGTGTGGGGCAGATGCATGGGTGGATAGCTGGATGGATGGATAGATAGATAGATAGATAGATAGATAGATAGATAGATAGATAGATAGATAGATAGATAGAGCGAGTGAGCTCTTAGCTGTGTCTACTGTGAGGGCTTAGAAATGACACATCCCAATAGCAATTAGCACACCCCAATCTTGGTTTCTAAATACCATCCTTTGCCAAAAGGAACCGTCACAGAAAAGATCCAAAATCAGACTGGCAAGAAACCAAGCAGCACTCAGAGAGTTGGAGAACTCAGGTTTATTATGCTGGTGGTCCCAGAGGAGCTAGCGCTCTGAAGATCTGGGCCCGGAGCTCAATTGCAACATTCTTTATATAGACCCTTTTTGGCATGGGCTCAATGGCAACAATTATTAAATTTGAGAATCATAAGGGGAGTTATTTAAAAATGTAGATGCCAGAACACCACCCCTAAGAGTCTGTTTTTGAGGGTCTGGGATGGGACCTGGGGATTTACATATAAAATTATCATCCCAGGAAATTCTGATGTAAGTGGTCCATAGCCCACACTCAGAGGAATGTTGACTGAGAAAAAAGGTGTAGCAATCTTTCCTCTCAGTCTTGACCTTAATCTCTTTTCTGTCTCTTTATTTTCCCAGGGTGACGCTGTATGCTGAGTTCCTTCCCATGAAAGCCAGAGCTAAGTGTATTTTGCTGATTGAGGTAAGGAGGGTGGCTGGGTTTCTGGAGAATTCTCATTCTTTGGTAGGAGGTTCTCAGGTGTCTTGAGCCACATGGCAAGGAGAATAGTTAAAAAAAAAAAAAACATTAACAAACTCAGTATGCAAAGATTTAAATGGATCAGTTATATTGATTTTGACATGGTTATCTTAAAATACGGGTAAGTTCTTCAGTTGACAAGAAAATTCAATCTACTGTCCCTTTAAAAAATGCTGGCAGGTGGGTGGTATGTCTTTCTTGAACTGGAAATGGTTTTTACCTGAAAGTTGGGGTAGCTTGAGTGGACCAAACTCCTCCCCTGCCATATTATCACCTTCCACCCCTGTGTTTACCCAGATTCACCAGTGTCTTGTCTGAGATCTCTGTTGTTGGTCACCTCTGTGGCCTAGTTTGCCTTAAAACTCTCATGGTCCAGCCAGTCCCTCTCGAGACCCCCTTCTACCAGGGTCCTGTTACATATTTTCCAACTATGATCTGGAAGATCTCAGGGCAAATACATAGCTGGCCTCTCTTCCATGCAGTAGCAGAATGGTTTATTTGTTTCTGCTGAACACTAATGTCCACAGTGATGAATGTGATGCCCCTCTGACCTCCTCAGTCACCATGACCACATTGATGATACTGATCACATTGACCCCACAGCCCAACTTGACCATCCTGACTTCATCCAACCCCAACCAGTCAGGATCGTAGTCAGCTGGTTCAAATAGGTATGGATGAACCAGTTGTTTAAATACTGAAGTACATCTGTGACAGCTGACCTTGAGCCCTGACTACCCCTCATCACCTGACACCTTGTCCTCTCTTAGAACTCCCTCTAGAACTCTTCATGATTCTCACCTAAAGAGTTAACTCCTGGCATAGTCATGGTGGGGAATGGGGGAAGTGTATGACCATTGTCCATTGGTCAGTGCTGAAGGTGTCTATTCTGATTGTTCAGTGCTATACCAGTAGTTAGACATTTTGACGATCATTCTTGTTTGTCAGCAAAGAAATGGACTGTGGCTTATTTAAGCAAAAGAGGATTTAGGAAGGCTCTTGGGGGCTCCTAGAACTGTTGGCGTAGCTAAGGGACCAGTTTTGGAAGGGACAATAGTTGTTGAGTCAGGGTGGCAGCAGAAAACAGCATATTCAAATTAAGATAATTTGAAGAGGGTTCCACAAAGGAACTTTTTATAAAGTCCTTAGAGGAGTGTTACCACCCCACGCCTGGTGAGGTAAAGGGAGGGAATAATTTGCAGGAAGTGTGGGGAGTGAGCTGTATGGCGAGGGCTGTTGGAGGGCTGTTGGGTGGGAGCTGGAGCTGTGACCTTCAGCTGAGGGATGCAGCCAATCCATGACCATTCTGCAGAGAGGAAGCCAGAGGAATAAACAACCCTCCCTCTCTGTGGGTGTCTTCGTTGGCTGCACCCAATGAGAAGTCAGAAGACAGGGAGCCTGTATATGCAGTCTGTCCAAAAAAGGATCGAGAGTGACTTGGTGAAGCAAACAGAAGATATTCAGCCCCACAGGGGGCAGTTCTAATAAAGCTATTGAGGCACTGTCAAGCAGGGGAAATGGATATCAGTAGACAAAAACTAACATGTCCACTGTCATATTGGGCTCATACAATATTGATCATATTGATCTCCTTAACCAGAGCTGCCACATTGCACACTCCAGTGGGCATCACGCAAGTATTATATATTGTGGATGGTTCCCTCAGGAGACGGATAACATGCAGGCTCTGGCCGAACCATGTGAACCACAGGAAAAGTGATGGCCATTCTGACCTCGTGGACCTCAAGAACCCCTTACCCACATGTGTTATGTTGTCTACAAAGACCTTGAAATTGCTCACTGTGTTGACCGCTGCTGTCCCTATCACTGACCTCCATTCTCTTGTGCCAGGTGTTCTGGGCCATTGGGACAGTGTTCGAGGTCATCCTGGCTGTGTTTGTGATGCCCAGCTTGGGCTGGCGTTGGCTGCTCATCCTCTCGGCTGTCCCGCTCCTCCTCTTTGCTGTCCTGTGTTTTGTAGGTATCTTTTAATAGATCTTAACCTTTGCTACGTGACATCCTGCTGTTCACTATATTTTGGTGGGGAGGGAGTGGAGGAGGCCATCGAAGCCACCTTTTAAGATTATTTTTTTTTTAAATCAGGTAATAAGACAGAGAAACAGGGCCTGGGGTATGTCTATTATGGGGTACTGGGTTTCCTCCAGACAGACACCGTTGGGATGTTCTTTAGGGGGATAGCAGGAGATGGGGGATACCTTGTTCCCACCACTGCAAGATCTACACTTAAAGTGACTGTATTGGAGTAGTTCGGACTCTTAAGTTTCAAGTGACAGAGACCTAATCCAAACTGGCTTGAGTAAAAGAGAAATAAACACATGACAGAGGATTAAGTAACTGGCTTCAGGCATGGCTGGATCTAGGGGCTCAAATGATCTCTACATCTCAGCTCTGCATAAACTGCACCCCCCGCGCCTGCAATGAGATCACCCTACACATGTATCATTTCATGTGTAGACTGCATGCATGAAACACTTTATAGCCAGTGGGCCCCAAAATAAGCCTTTAGGTGGGAAAGTCTCATCTGTAGTAAATAATGTAATAATGACAATAGGTATCATCTGAGTAGCAAGCTGTATGCTAGTTCTTTACATGCATTATCATATTTATTCCTCCCAATAACCATAGGAGGTAGAACTATCTTGGTTAGGATGACACCAGCTGCTGTAACAAATAAAGCCCATACATTCAGTATCTTAACACAGTAGGAGTTTATTTCTCACTCACATAACAATCCAGAATGGGTGCTCCTGTGTGGCAATATGATTCCCACACAAGGTTTCTTCCAGCTTGTAGCTCTGTCATCATTTAAGGCTTCGGGGTCATCTACTTGTATACTCGCTCCTTAAAAACCTTGGCCAGGAATATTCTGCTCATATGTCATTGGTGGAAGCATGTCACATGGCCTCGCCTACATGCAAGAGGGACTGGGAAATGTAATTCCTGACTGGCAGCCATATTCAAGGCCAACTTTATACTATGAAAAAGGAAGCATACATTTTAATGGACATTAGTGATCTCTATTCCATTTTCATTTTACTGAAAAGGAAACTGAGGCTCAGAGAGGTTGATTGACTTGTCAGAAGACACACAGCAAATAAGAAGGTCTAATTTGAACCAGATCTTCTTACTCCAATTCTCGTACTCTCTTGTTTCACAGATTGCTATTTGCTTCTTTTGATAAAAATATATTTGTCTAGTTACTTGGGGTTGGGACTCTATTAGATTTAAAGGTCTGTTTTTTCTTTTTTCTGTATCTTAGAGTAAATTTGCAAGATAATGCTGAACATAAGTGAGGTATAGTTTCCTGAGAGGTGGGGATGATAAAGATGATGGTGAGAGTGGCAGTCTTTCTTTTTTTAGTGGCAGTCTTAATGTAATTCAAACTCCACCTAGAACTCTGACAGTGGCACCAAATAATAGTAGTAGGAATGGCAATAATAATAACTATATTAACCTATTCTAGCCACTGTGCTAAACACTTCATCTGGATCATCCTATTTTATGGATGAGGAAATGGAGGCACAGCGAGCTCAAGTAATAGCTCAAGGTCACACAACCAATATACTCAGTGGCAGAGCCAGGATTTGAAGCCAGTCTTCTGGCTCCAGAGCCCCAATCCTTAAGGTCTCCACGCACAGATGAGTGTGTGGCTGGGACCCAGTTTTCTGTTCCACCCTAAACAGCCATGCCTGGGTCTCCTGTTCCCACAGTGGCTGCCTGAGAGTGCAAGGTATGATGTGCTGTCTGGGAACCAGGAAAAGGCCATCGCCACCTTAAAGAGGATAGCGACAGAAAATGGAGCCCCCATGCCACTGGGGAAACTCATCATCTCCAGACAGGTCAGTGCCTGGCCCACTGACTCTGCGGCTTGGTGTCCCTGTGCATGCACGGGTGCTGGTGTGCTTGGGTGGGGCGTGCATGTTTGGGTGCTCATGAGCGAACACGGAGTGGATGAGGGTGCACTGGGCAGGACCTGCAAGGGGAATTGGGCAACTCCAATCTGTGTATTTTCACCGCCAAGTGCCAAAAGTGTCACCTAGAGAATTTAGCCAGTGATTAGGAAAATGTAATGCAGTGTCCGCTAATGGATCCTGTAACTACTCCTGCTTCGTTTTAGCCTTTCAGCGCTGATGAAGTCTGCTTAGCAAATCTGATAGATGGGCAAAGGGGGACCAAAACAACAAACAAACAAACAAACAAACAAACAAACAAACAAACAAACAAAAACACATTAGAAAGTGATGCTATAGGATTAGATCCAGGCTGCCAACCCGCGCCTCGGTAGACGCCCTTAATAGGTGGTAGTGTATCACTCTGGATGGCAACACGGTCGTGGAATCCACCACCGTGAGAATTTGTAATCAACTTTCCCCTGCGCAGGCGCACCGCGCACTTTGCGGAGAAAGGAGACAGAATAAAGAGTGCACCTCATCCATGAGACATACCGTTAAGCAAACAACAGATCCTACAAGGCAATTATATTTTAAAATAAAATTATATTTCTGATTGTTTCTATATTATGCAAAAAGAACTGAGTGGAATTTTACCAGATTGAAAGGAGGGGTCTGGCATGGTCTGACAATGTGCAGGCCAGGAGTCACATCCAAATTCACTTTGGGAAGCATGATGAGCCAGGAAGGCTCCAAGGAGGTGGTGAATCCTGAGGCAAGCAAAAGAGGAGAGAAGGGCTTTCCAGAAGCAGACCAGTTTTCCGAAAGCAGATTTTCCTGAATTAACATGCCAGTGTATTACTTTACCGAAAACATGTTTTGAGAAGAACTTTTAAAAATATATTTATTAAACAGGAATATATTCTCCCGTGTACATATTAATATATTTATTTATTAATGCATTCTTTCTATAAATATTCCAAAATATAGTCAATAAATGCAAACATTCTCAAATATATTCAATAAACATGTTTAATGGTTGCTGTCTTTTCATTGAAGACTGTATTACAAAAGTATTTTTTTCATGAAAGACAATACTCATAGGTAGACTAAGCAACGTATGACCTGTAATCTCTTTTCTTTTCATTTTTAACATGTTTAAATAAGCATTTCTTAAACTGTTATTTAGAAAAATATGTTCATTAAGTATACCTAAGAAGAATATAATCAGTCATAGAATATATTTTTAAAAGAACATTGTTATGGGTGAACACACAATGAAATATATATAATATGCCTTACTGTTGAATTGTACACTTGAAACCTACCAGATTTCATTAACCTTTGTCATCATAATAAAAAATAAAATAATAATAATAATAAAGAACATTGTAAGGCAAAGGTTTTATAAATTAGCAAGTTATATGAAATTAGCAAATAGATCATTTAGATAATCAATCTTTTGGTGAATTGGCTGTTAATGAATTGATTGTCAGCCCTTTAATTTTTGATCTAAAGTTGGCTTTTGAGGGCAAGGCATGAAATGATTCGATACTCCTTGGACTGGTGTTCTGCTCCCTGCATCCATGGGACCACCTGAGAGGCCTCCGGGGGGCCAAGCCCAAAGGGTCTGCTTCCCAGGTTCAGGATTCCAGGTTGGGGTGCAGAGTGTGGAATGTCTCCATCCTTCAAAACCAAGCCTCTGGACGTTACTGGGTCCTGGCCGGAGGGGCCGAGTCGGCTACACTGGGCTAGGGAGCTGAGTGCCCTGGATTTGAGCCCTGAGTTCTCTGAGCCCGGTGTCCAGGCCACCAGAAACCTCTCAGCCTGTCTCCAGCCACCAGCCAGGGCCCACACATCTGGAAGAGAAGAGAGTAAACCGCATGTTTTTGTCTCGAAACAGGAAGACCGAGGCAAAATGAGGGACCTTTTCACGCCCCATTTTAGATGGACAACCTTGTTGCTGTGGTTTATATGGTAAGAGCTATTTCTCAACATTTTGTTCCCTTTTATCTGTGCCGTTTGGAATTTTGTTTTAGGACGAAGCACAGAGAACTTTTTGATCTCACGCAGCGTTTGCAAAATTCAATAGTTTGCTCATCACTTTCCTGACTTCTGTTTTATCCAGATATCACCTGTACTATTATTTTCCTAGCCTTTTTGTTTAATTCGACTCACTCTTTACTCAGATAAATGTGTTTTAAAAGGAAACTTTATATGTCTGCTTTAAAGAAAAAAAACCCCTTAATTTCAGGCCATAAAAGACACTCTTAAAGATGAATACAGTACAAAGTAGCTAGGCTGATGGTTTGCCAAGGCACTGAGTGGCTGTATGTAAGAGAAAGAGACAGACAGAGGGGGGAGGTGCTAAGGACTCATTGACATGAGTAACTCATCACTTAAGATTAGGATACAATCAAAACAATTGAAAGGAAACTTAAAACGGAATTTTTTTTCACAATGAGTTTTCATTCCCATGCTGTTTCAGTTCCCCTCTCCGCCCATATCACCTTAGGTACCATCAGTGGCACAGGGCCCATATTTTGGGAACCACTGATTTGGTCAACATGGGCACTCTTACAACTTTCAGTCCCAATCTTGCTCTACTTTTCTTAAATGACAAACATTAGTGGGGGCGGGAGGGGGCATTTGCAGAGAGAAATTACCTTGAACTCCACACCTAGTCAAATTTCAGCTATTCTTCCAACTCTCTTTCTATGCAACACTAACAGTGAACAAAATTGGCCTGGGTAAGGCTCTGTGTTCTGTTCTAACCAGTTCTCACCTTTCCTATTCATCTTTGAGCAGAGGTGCTAATTAGCAGGGAATGTTGTCAAAATGGTCAATTGCAGCTGGAGAGTAGGGAAAAGCTTTGATAATATACAGAACCTGCTCCGTTTACAGAACTCCATAGGGAACTCTGCCCCTGCATTCCTGAGAGCTGAATCAACTCACCAAGCATTTATTAAATACCTGCTGTGTGCCCAGTACAAGAATGGTGTCTGCAGGATTTTTAAAAGCGAATGTGTCTGGGGGAAGAGAGTTGAGGATATCTATCTTTGAGTGCATGCGATTCTGCAGAGCCAACACTACTCAAATACCGAAGCAATTAAGTAGAGACTAAGTTTAGCACACTACAGAAATCACTAAATTTGCCGGTTCATATTGTAACCCAAAGAAATTAATCATTAGTGTCTGATTGTGACTGAGTTTCCACATACTGTACTATACAGGATGAGGACAGTCTTGTCCTACAAACTTGAGTATTCTGGTTCCCGACGATGCAGGACAGAGCAAATTCCCCTGAGTGGAGGAAACTCAAGCCCTTCTCCACTGAGAGAGAGTTTTTAGCTGAACGCAAGGAAGAATTCAAACGCCCGCGAGTCAAAAGGAAAGTTTATCAGAGAAAGTTTATCAGAGAAATGGTAATGCATAAAGCGTGAGAGAGCCTAGGAGAGACTCAGAGGGACACAGAGAAACAGAGACAGTGACAGAGTAAAGATACTGAGAAAGGACCGAGAAAAAGACACTGAGAGGGACCCTGAATGTCCAGGAAATTCAGTTTATATATCATTCTTAGTTTCTATGAATTACACTTTAAAGACTGTTTACCCATTTTCCTTCGATGGTATGGACATACAGTGTGAAAGGATAAGAGCAGGTAGCAAGAAAAGGTAAGAATATGTAGCATGAAGAGCCTGCTGGCAATTCCATAGGTTCCTTGTAGTTTCAGCCATAGGGGATGAATGATTTTATTTTGTGTCGGGTGGACTTAAAGACTCTGTTTTCCTGTTTAGCAAGCCCAGCAGAAATTTTTCTTTGTTCTGTAGCTTTCCTGGAGTCGGGCCGTAGGGATGATCAGCATATTGCAGTCTCTGAGTATAGCTTGATTTAACATTTTAGT
>NW_011889103.1:812372-814685 GCF_000151845.1 Pteropus vampyrus | reverse complement strand
GGAATGTTATAAAGCAGGGGCTGGGAACTCTTTTCTATAAAGGGCCAGATAGTAAACATTTTAGGCTTGGTGGGCCCTACAGCTCTGCCATTATAGCAGAGAAGCAGCTATGGACAATGTGTAAATGAACAAGCATTGCCTGACTTCCAGTAAAAGCCTGTTTTTGAATAGGAATTTGAATTTCATATCATTTTTATGTCATGAAATGTTATTTTACTTTTGATTTTTAGAAATCATCTTAAACTAGGGCCAGGTAGAAACAGGCAGGAGATCAGATTTGGCTTATAGGGGATAGTTTGCCAATCTCATTTAAAAGCTCTCTTTTATACCTGAATGGAAAAATGATACTGTGGAAGAAGCCCACAACCAGAAATTAGAGAGCCTGAGTTCTAGCACTAAGTGGCTGTGTGACCTTGGGCAAGTCATTCATTAAGTATTTTCTTAGTACCCACCAGGTACTGGTTCACATGTTAGGGTATATCTATGAATACAAAAGACAAATATCCCTGCTCTGTGAGCTTACATTTTGGTGGGGAAAGAGAAAAAGAGAGAATAACATAATAAGTAAGGAAATTATATAGTATGTTGGAAGGTGATAAGAACATTAAAGGAAAAACTTTAAAGAAAAGGTAAAATCACGCCTCTCACACAAACATAAAATGTCAAATATTTTATTTAACTCATCAATTAATGATTGAACCAGTAGTTAAGAACTGTGAAAAGTCTGAGATTTTATCTATTTGCAAGCTAACTAGTTAGCCTTTTACAGTTTGTACAGATGCTAGCAGAAGACACGGCACTCCGGGGTCAGAGACAAAAGACTTAATTACTCATAGTAATAGCAGTATCGAGAGTGTCAGCATTTTCTTACACCCGTTCTTTGAGTCCCACTTCCCACAGGACAACATGAAGAAGGGCAGGTGATACCTGCAAAAGCAATGGGTTGTGTTGCAAGAGAGGATCCTCAAGCTCAGGGCATCCAGATCTCTTATAGTGGATGGTAAGCCTGTCTGCTCTTTGCTCTGCAGGGAGACATTATATCCTTGAAGGCTATAACCCAAACTGCCCTTTGCTCCAAAGGGAGATACTGTATCTTTCAAGACTATTGGCTAAACAAAAGTCCTTAAAAAGATAGTCCAGAGCAAAGGCACTCTGCTTATATAACATGCAGAAACATGAATGGCCCATGGAGAATTGTCTAGTAACACCAGTAAGAGGTTATAGCTAATTCAAAGGAGAATTCAAAACACACATATATCTAGGCAATCAGAAATGCTGAAATGAATTTACCGTTAGAGGCGAAACTTGTCAGTATGCATAAGGAACTAATAATTGCATCACCACCATACACAGTTTGCATTTTGATGGACAAGAATAATTTGCATTTGATCAATATTCTATAATGTGCAGTTATAGCTCAAAGATAATGAAAGGTGAGATAACCTATAAGGGTGTATTAGATAGGACATTTTTGTTCATTTCAAAGTCTTTCGAGCTATTTCCTAACAAATGATATGGGGGGAAAAGGTAATAGAGTGGGGTCAGGGCGGTTGGGGTTGGGCAGAGCAAGGGGCAGTGGGTAGGTTGAAGTTTTAAATGGGGTGGTCAGGGTGGCTTCAACGAGGTGGGATTTAAGGGAAGATTTGAAGCAGGTGAGGAAATTAGTCATGGGGATATATAAAGTACACTTTAGGAAGAAGGAGCAGCCAGTGCAAAGGACCTGAGGCAGGAGTGTGCCTTACTTGTTGAAAGAACAGCAAAGAGACCAGTGTGTCTATAGTAGAGTGAGTAGAACAAGGGAGAGAGAAGATAGGATCAAGGAAGTAAGGAGCCAGGTAATACAGATGGGGATTATTGGGGCCACCGTAGAGTCTGTCTGCCACCAAAGCACCAAGTATGTGCCAGTTCTGGGCTAAGCACATTCATACGCACAGCCTGCTTTCATTCTCTCAACCACCTTCCCCAGTGATTTTATTAGCCCCAGTTTTCTGAGGAAACTCAGGCTTAGAGAGATGAAGCTGTAGCGCTGTTGTTTGGGATTCAAACCTAAGTCTATCTGACTCCTGAGCTTGGGCTCTTTCCATGGCACCCCAGCCCAATCATTCCCAGAGAAGAAGGTATAGGGGAGCAGGAAGGTGTGATCCGGGGCTCTGCGCATGGCTCTTCCTCTCTGTCTGTCTCCCATTCCCAGTTTCCAGCCGAAAGAAGGCAGTAGAGGCAAAATGCAGCCTGGCCTGTGAGTACCTGAGTGAGGAGGATTACATGGACCTGCTATGGACCACCCTCTCTGAATTCCCAGGTGAGGGACCTGTG
>NW_011889103.1:810288-812322 GCF_000151845.1 Pteropus vampyrus | reverse complement strand
AAACTTGTCAGTATGCATAAGGAACTAATAATTGCATCACCACCATACACAGTTTGCATTTTGATGGACAAGAATAATTTGCATTTGATCAATATTCTATAATGTGCAGTTATAGCTCAAAGATAATGAAAGGTGAGATAACCTATAAGGGTGTATTAGATAGGACATTTTTGTTCATTTCAAAGTCTTTCGAGCTATTTCCTAACAAATGATATGGGGGGAAAAGGTAATAGAGTGGGGTCAGGGCGGTTGGGGTTGGGCAGAGCAAGGGGCAGTGGGTAGGTTGAAGTTTTAAATGGGGTGGTCAGGGTGGCCTCAACGAGGTGGGATTTAAGGGAAGAGTTGAAGCAGGCGAGGAAATTAGTCATAGGGATATATAAAGTACACTTTAGGAAGAAGGAGCAGCCAGTGCAAAGGACCTGAGGCAGGAGAGTGCCTTACTTGTTGAAAGAACAGCAAAGAGACCAGTGTGTCTATAGTAGAGTGAGTAGAACAAGGGAGAGAGAAGATAGGATCAAGGAAGTAAGGGGCCAGGTAATACAGATGGGGATTATTGGGGCCACCGTAGAGTCTGTCTGCCACCAAAGCACCAAGTATGTGCCAGTTCTAAGCACATTCATACGCACAGCCTGCTTTCATTCTCTCAACCGCCTTCCCCAGTGATTTTATTAGCCCCAGTTTTTTGAGGAAACTCAGGCTTAGAGAGATGAAGCTGTAGCGCTGTTGTTTGGGATTCAAACCTAAGTCTATCTGACTCCTGAGCTTGGGCTCTTTCCATGGCACCCCAGCCCAATCATTCCCAGAGAAGAAGGTATAGGGGAGCAGGAAGGTGTGATCCGGGGCTCTGCGCATGGCTCTTCCTCTCTGTCTGTCTCCCATTCCCAGTTTCCAGCCGAAAGAAGGCAGTAGAGGCAAAATGCAGCCTGGCCTGTGAGTACCTGAGTGAGGAGGATTACATGGACCTGCTATGGACCACCCTCTCTGAATTCCCAGGTGAGGGACCTGTGCGAAGTGAGACTGGGACAAGGAAGCCTGAGAATGTGGCAGCTGTTCAGTGCCACATTCCTGGTGCCACCTGGAAGCAAATCCTATTTCCAAGAGAGCCGGAGATTATTTTTTCAGCTCTTAGCTACAAATTGTCGAGGACCGTGAAGGCTGAGATTCTATTCTACTTTTAGGCTAATACATTTAAGCTGCCCGGTTTCATGCATTCTGGCAGAAGACATGAGACTCCTGGGTCAGAGACAAAAGACTATTATGTCACAGCAGATAGCATGAGTAGCATGTTAGTGTCAGTTCCCCTCACCCCAGGTCCCACAGGGACAATGAAGAAGGGTCCAGGTGGATGCTACGCAAGCAACACAGCTGAGGAATCTCAAGCTTTGGGAACCCAAATTTTTTATAATAGGCTGTCAGAAACCTGTCAAGCCTTTGTCCCAGAGAGAGACATCATCTTTATTATATCGGACAGTAAACAGACATGACCTATGCTCTAGATGGAGACTATATCTCTATCTTCCAAGGCTGTTTCTATACAAACAACCTTGAACTGAAAACTTGGAACAAAATGGCAGCTGGTATCTCTGCTCGCAAGATGTGAAGAAATACGAGAGACCCACGGAGAATTGTCCCCCAACACCAGTCACATTAGAAAGGATCTGTGGGGTGTCACAAATCCAAAGCTGCACGTAAAATGTGATCTTTTTCCTTTAAAAGAAATAGCGATTACTATAACAACAATAATATCTAATAATAAATAAGTAAGCTTTTTGGTGAATTTAAAAGTAGTATTTGAGTGCTTAGTGTATGCAAGGCACTATACTAAATGTTTTACAGATATATTCTAATTTAATCTTGTGATGTTCTATAATTATTCCCATTTTACAACTGGAGAAACTGAAACTTGGAGGGGTGTAGCAGCAACTTCCTGTAACTTGCTGCTGCCAGTATGTGCATCTCTGTGCCTGAGGGCTATTCAGGAGGAATGGAAAGCCTTAGTATCTAAAAGCAAGCTAGGTGAACAGAAGTGCCAGG
>NW_011889103.1:806640-809263 GCF_000151845.1 Pteropus vampyrus | reverse complement strand
ATGTGTTTCTGACTCCCATCCCAGGTGTCTGCTGCCTGGGTCCTCTGCCCCAGCATATCTCACGAGGCTGCAGTGGAGGGGTTGGCCCAGGGTCTTTAGTCTCATCTGAAAGCTCAGCTGGGCAGGATCTGCTTCCGTGCTCACTCACGGGGTTGGTGGCAGAATTCAATTCCTCCAGGGTCATTGGACCAAAGGCCTCAATTTTCTCACTGGCTGTTGGCCAGAGGCCACCTTTAGTTTCTTGCCAGGTAGCCAACAGACAAGAGCATGAGAAGAGCCAGAGAGAGAGAATATCTTCCCCTGCCCCCCCAAAAGACAGAAGTCACAGCCTTTTATAACCTCATCTCAGAAGCGACATGCCATCACTTTTGCTGTATTCTAGTCATTAGAAGTGAGTCACTAGGTCCCACCCACTCTCGAGGTGAGGGGTTCTATAGGGTGTGAATACCAGGAGGCGACGTGTTGGGAGCCACTTCAGAAGCTGCCTGCCATGGTGTTTCTGCTCCCTTCCAGGTATCCTTGTGACTCTATGGATCATTGACCGCCTGGGCCGCAAGAAGACCATGGCTCTGTGCTTCGTCGTCTTCTCTTTCTGCAGCCTCCTGCTGTTTATCTGTGTTGGAAGGTGGGTTGTGAAACTAACTTTCTCTGGCCAGCAGGCTTATTGCTTAGGGCATGGTCAATGCTTCTTTAGGCGTACGGGCTGTGGATTGCACCCTGTGTGGGTCATCTGAGGGATCCAGCCTCTCACTGGAACCAAGGCTCTTGGCTGCCTTAAAACTGACTAAAAGATCAGGCTCAGAGTTGGGGCCTCTGTTGGAGGTGGGGTCCGGGTTTTCCTCCAACACCATCACATTTAGACTTTCGACATCATCTCCCAATGAGATCGTACATATAGGTGTTTAGTTTATGGATGGGTTAAAAGTATTCATTTGTTCCATATAAATATTTCAAGTAGGTTCTGTTTTATAATCTCCTTTTGGCATTTCTCCATTTTTTCCCATCTATCAAGAGGCTCAAAATATGGAAGTGGCCCGTGCCTCTCTTGACTTCTAAGAGCCAAACCTGATGAGGAATCTGTGGAAGGTCTAGAGATACAGCTAAGATGCTGGAATGTAGATACTATGGGACATTTATGGAAACAATAGAACAGAGGGTTGGGGATCAGGATTATCAAAAAAGTACTGAATAGAAGTTTACTTTCTTTAGTTCTGCTGGTTCCTGGCTAAACATCTGCCCTCACTAGGTCCTACCTAGACTTTAGATAATTTACATCACTTCTCCCAACCTTGACCCCAACCTGGGTACCACAGATGTTTCCATCTCTTAGCCTGGTGCTTTGGAGAATGATAAACTTATACAAAGCAGGTCTTTAGAGAGGGCACTAGGAAGTGAATGCCTGCATGCTTGCCTGAATGTGTGTTGGGTGCGGGGTGGGCTTTGCCAGTTTCTGGGGTCTAAATTCCGCCTGGGCAGATAGGACTTTGCTGAAGAAAGCTGACAGAAAAAATACCTGTTCATCTGCTTTTTTTCTCTCCCTAGAAATATGCTCACTCTGTTACTCTTTGTTGCAAGAGCGTTTATTTCTGGAGGCTTCCAAGCAGCCTATGTTTACACGCCTGAGGTAGGAGGGGTGTGTGGGAACAGCCGGGTCAGAGAGGAAGGGAGCCCAGAAACATCCAGCCTGGGCTCCTTTGTATGAAATTTGTCCTTGGGTCTGAGTGACAACTCTGAAGCTCTTCCTTATTTCAGAAGCTCTTCCTTATTTCAGGCTGTCTTTTAATATATATATTTTTCTGCTTGTAAAAGCGTATGTTCAATGTAAAAGTTCCAAATGTTACAGAGCTGTATAAACCAAAAATTAAAGGGACCCCTATTCCCCCATTCTAGTAACAGTCTTCTTAAACAATTCAGTGTATGTTCCAGATTTTTTTCTAAACATTTACTAATATATGTTAGTGCCTGTATCAAATCGAGTACTTGAGCAGTTGAGAAGAGTTTAATAAAGGGACTAATTATAATAGTGTGGGTCAGGGCTTAGGGAAACTGAAAAATGATAGAGCAGTGCCCCAGAGTTTGCAATGGGGTGGAGGTGAGTGGGGACACTGCTACCATCCAAGGCCAGTAGGGTGAGGAGAAGGTATGTTTCAGAGTCCCAGGAGAGAGTTGGGTAGAGGGAAACTGTGACCTTTAGTTAAGGGACACAGGTGGCCTAAGGCAACCTGGAAGGGAAGGAGCAGGAAAATAAATACCCTCGTCTCTCTCTCCCACCTTCCGCTCATCTCCCAGTGGGGCTTCCCATTGGCTGAACCCAAGCAGAAGCCAGAGGGCAAAGGAGCTCTTTAAGGTTCAATAGGCTAGCCCCCAGGGCAGAGAATAAGGTGGGGAGGAGTAGAGAAGTTCTGGAGAGGAAGATGAAAGACAATGAGCACAGAATCTACTTTGTTCTTTTTAATAGCTGCTATACTATACTATAGAATACGTATGTACAGTATATGTTATAAACTCTACTATACTATATACTATATATTATATACTCTGCTATGTATATACTATATATTATGTACTGTATTACCTACTACATATTCTATTGTTCACTGTGGTATACTATAGTGTGTTTATA
>NW_011889103.1:805094-805450 GCF_000151845.1 Pteropus vampyrus | reverse complement strand
GTTGCTTCCATGTCCTGGCCACTGTGAGTAATGCTGCTATGAACATTGGCATGCAAATATCTTTTTAGATATGGGTTTTCAAGTCTTTGGGGTTAATACCCAGTAGAGGGATTGCTGGATCATATGGTAAATCAATTCTTAGTTTTTTGAGGAACCTCCATACTGTTTTCCATAGTGGCCGTACCAATTTGCAGTCCCACTAGCAGTGTATGAGGGTTCCTTTTAATCTGCATCCTCTTCAACATTTGTTATCACTTGTCCTGTTTATAACAGCTATTCTAACAGGTGTGAGTTAGTATCTCATTGTGGTTTTGATTTGCATTTCCCTAATAGCTAGCGAGTTGAGCATCTTTTCA
>NW_011889103.1:802100-804193 GCF_000151845.1 Pteropus vampyrus | reverse complement strand
CATCCTCTTCAACATTTGTTATCACTTGTCCTGTTTATAACAGCTATTCTAACAGGTGTGAGTTAGTATCTCATTGTGGTTTTGATTTGCATTTCCCTAATAGCTAGCGAGTTGAGCATCTTTTCATATGTTTGTTGGCCATTTGTATGTCCTCTAGAGAGAAGTATCTGTTCAGGTCCTCTGCCCATTTTTTTTGATTGGATCATTTGTTTTTGTTGTTATTGAGTTGTATGAGTTCTTTGTACATTTTGGATATTAGGCCCTTATTGGAGGTGTTGCTTGCAAATATATTTTCCCATTCAGATTGTTGTCTCTTTATCTTGTTGATGATGTCTTTTGCTGAGCAGAAACTTTTTAGTTTGATGTAGTCCCATTCATTTTAGCTTTTACTTCGCTTGCTTTTGAGGTCAAATTCATAAGTCCAAGGTCCTTGAGTTTAAGTCCAAGGTCCTTGAGTTTAGTTCTTATGTTTTCTTCTATGCATTTTATTGTTTCAGGTCTTATATTCAGGTCCTTAATCCATTTTGGGTTAATTTTGCTGTGTGGTGATAGACAACAGTGTAGTTTCATTTGCAGGTGGCTTTCCGGTTTTCCCTGCACCATTTATTGAAGAGGATTTCCTTTCTCCACCGTATGTTTTTGGCTTTTTTGTCAAAAATTATTTGCCCATACAAATATGGGTTTACTGCTGGACTCTTGATTTGGTTCCACTGGTCTGCGTGTCTGTTTTGCTCCCAATATCATGCCGTTTTGATTACTGTCGCTTTGTAGTATAATTTGAAGTTGGGCAGAGTGATGCCTCCAGCCTCGTTCTTTTTTCTCAGGATGGCTTTGGCAATGCAGGATCTTTTGTGCTTCTATACAAATCTGATGATTTTTTGTTCTATTTCTTTAAAAAATGCCTATGAGATTTAATGGGGATTGCATTCAATCTGTATGATGCTTTAGGTAATATGGTCATTTTAACTATGTTGATTCTTCCAATCCAAGAACACGGAATATCTTTCCATTTCTTTGTATCTTCTTCGGTTTCTTTTAATAGGGTCTTATGATTTTCATTATATAGGTCCTTCACTTGTTTCGTTTAATTTATTCCTAGGTATTTTATTCTTTTTGTTGTAATTGCAAAGGAATTATTTTTTCCACTTCTTTTTCTGACACTTCATTAGAATGCTATGGATTTTTGAATGTTGATTTTGTACCCAGAGACTTTACTATATTTGCTTATTGTTTCTAGTAGTGTTCTTGTGGAGTCTTTAGGGTTTTCTATATAGAGAATCATGTCATCCACAAATAGTGACAGTTTGACTTCTTTCTTTCCTATTTGGATGCCTTTTATATCTTGCCTGATTGCACTTGCTAGGACCTCCAATGTTATATTGAATAACAGTGGTGATAGTGGACAGCCTAGTCTTCTTCCTGATCTTAGAGGGAAGGTTTTTAGTTTTTCACCATTAAGTATAATGTTGGCTGAGGGTTTGTCATATATGGCCTTTACTATATTAAGGTATTTTTCTTCTATACTGATTTTGTGAATTGTTTTGATCATAAATGGATACTGTATCTTGTCGAAGGCTTTTTCTGCATCTATTGATATGATCATATGATTATTATTTTTTAATTTTGTTTATGTGGTGTATCACATTAATTGATTTGCACATGTTGAACCATCCCTGTGCCCCTGGGATGAAGCCCACTTGATTGCAGCGTATGATCTTTTTAATATGTAGCTGTATTCAGTTCGCTAGTACCTTATTTAGGATTTTTGCATCTGTGTTCATGAGAGATATTGGTCTGTAGTTTTCTTTTTTTATGTTGTCTTTACCGGGTTTTGGTATCAGAGTAATATTGGCCTCATAAAATAAGTTGGGAAGTATTGCCTCCTCTTCGATTTTTTGGAAGTGTTTGAGGAGAATAGGTATTAAATCTTCTTTGAATGTTTGATGGAATTCACTGGTGAAACCTTCTAGTCCTGGACTTTTACTTTTTGGTAGGTTTTTGATGATTGTTTCAATTTCCATACTGCTGATCAGTCTATTTAGATTTTCCATCTTCTTGATTCAGTCTAGGAAGATTGTATTTTTCTAACTACT
>NW_011889103.1:784898-802050 GCF_000151845.1 Pteropus vampyrus | reverse complement strand
TTAGGTAATATGGTCATTTTAACTATGTTGATTCTTCCAATCCAAGAACACGGAATATCTTTCCATTTCTTTGTATCTTCTTCGGTTTCTTTTAATAGGGTCTTATGATTTTCATTATATAGGTCCTTCACTTGTTTCGTTTAATTTATTCCTAGGTATTTTATTCTTTTTGTTGTAATTGCAAAGGAATTATTTTTTCCACTTCTTTTTCTGACACTTCATTAGAATGCTATGGATTTTTGAATGTTGATTTTGTACCCAGAGACTTTACTATATTTGCTTATTGTTTCTAGTAGTGTTCTTGTGGAGTCTTTAGGGTTTTCTATATTGAGAATCATGTCATCCACAAATAGTGACAGTTTGACTTCTTTCTTTCCTATTTGGATGCCTTTTATATCTTGCCTGATTGCACTTGCTAGGACCTCCAATGTTATATTGAATAACAGTGGTGATAGTGGACAGCCTAGTCTTCTTCCTGATCTTAGAGGGAAGGTTTTTAGTTTTTCACCATTAAGTATAATGTTGGCTGAGGGTTTGTCATATATGGCCTTTACTATATTAAGGTATTTTTCTTCTATACTGATTTTGTGAATTGTTTTGATCATAAATGGATACTGTATCTTGTCGAAGGCTTTTTCTGCATCTATTGATATGATCATATGATTATTATTTTTTAATTTTGTTTATGTGGTGTATCACATTAATTGATTTGCACATGTTGAACCATCCCTGTGCCCCTGGGATGAAGCCCACTTGATTGCAGCGTATGATCTTTTTAATATGTAGCTGTATTCAGTTCGCTAGTACCTTATTTAGGATTTTTGCATCTGTGTTCATGAGAGATATTGGTCTGTAGTTTTCTTTTTTTATGTTGTCTTTACCGGGTTTTGGTATCAGAGTAATATTGGCCTCATAAAATAAGTTGGGAAGTATTGCCTCCTCTTCGATTTTTTGGAAGTGTTTGAGGAGAATAGGTATTAAATCTTCTTTGAATGTTTGATGGAATTCACTGGTGAAACCTTCTAGTCCTGGACTTTTACTTTTTGGTAGGTTTTTGATGATTGTTTCAATTTCCATACTGCTGATCAGTCTATTTAGATTTTCCATCTTCTTGATTCAGTCTAGGAAGATTGTATTTTTCTAACTACTGGTCCATTTCTTCTAGTTTATTAAATTTGGCGTTATATACTTTTTCATGGTATTCTTGTATGATCCTTTGTATTTCTGCGATGTCAGTCATAATTTCCCCTCTTTCATCTCTGATTTTGTTTATTCGTGTCCTTCCTTTTTTTTTCTTTAGCGAGTCTAGCCAGGGGTTTGTCAATTTTATTAACCTTCTCAAAGAACCAGCTCTTTGTTCTATCGTTTTTGTTTGTTTGTTTGTTTATTTTCAGTTTCATTTATTTCTGCTCTAATTTTGTTGGTTTCTTTCCTTCTGCTGACTTTAGGCCTCATTTGTTCTTCCTTTTCTAGTTTTTTAAGATGAAGCATTAAGTTGTTTATTTGGGTTCATTCTTGTTTTCGGAGATAGGCCTGTAATGATACAAACTTTCCTCTTATGACCGCTTTTGCCATGACTCAAAAGTTTTGATATGTTGTACTATCATTATCATTCGTTTCTATGTATGTCTTGATTTCCCTTTTTATGTCTTCTCTGACCCAGTTATTCCTTATTAGCATGTTGTTTAATCTCCATGACTTTGTGGTTCTTCCTGATTTCTGCAGTTGATCTCTAGTTTTAAAGCATTATGATTTCAACCCTCTTATATTTGTTGAGGCTATCTCTGTGTCCCAGTTTGTGGTCAGTTCTTGAGAATGTTCCATGTGCAGTAGAGAAACATGTATAAGCAGCTGTTTTGGCATGGAAGGATCTATAAATGTCAATTATGTCCAGTTGGTCTAATGTGTCATTTAAGGATGTTATTTCCTTATTGATTTTCTGTTTGGATGATCTGTCCATATCCAACAGTGGGGTATTTAGGTCCCCTACTATGATAGTGTTTTGATCTGTTTCTCCCTTTAGCTCTGTTAGTAATTGCTTTACATATTTTGGGGCTCCCTGATTGGGAGCATAGATATTGATAAGTGTTATGTCTTCTTGGTGCATGATGCCCTTTATCATTATGAAGTGTTCTTCAGTATCTTTCTTTACTTTTTTTTATTTTGAAGTCTATTTTGTCTGATATTAGGACCATACTCCCACTTTTCTCTGAATGCCATTTGCTTGAAATATCATTTTCCACCCTTTCACTTTGAGCCTATATTTGTCTTTGGAGCTGAGATGTGCCTCCTGGAGGCAGCATATGGATAAGTTTTGATTTTTGATCCATTCTGCAACGCTGTGCCTTTTTATCGGTGAGTTCAATCCCTTTACATTTAGGGTGATTATTGAAATATGAGGTCTTTTAATAGCCATTTTATCTTTTGCTTCCTGGTAGCTTGGTGTTTCCATTGCTTCCTTGTCCATGTGTTTTTTTCTTTATTTTGGTTGGCTTTTGTGGATTTTCCTCCTGGTCCTTCTTGTTTTATGTTATATACTTCAGTTCTGAACCTTTAGTGGGTGGTTACCATTACAAATATGTAAAAGATAGTTATATATATAATCATCCCTTTTCTTCTGCACGTGCCTTATCTCCATTTCCCTTTCCAAATTTGGATCTTTGAATCCTCCCTTTTCAGTCATTGTTTTCTCAATTTGTCCCTATGTATGCTGAACATTCATTACTATCTTGTTATAACAATTCTCTTCTTATTATTTAAGCTTATAATGCCCCATTCTTAGTAAGGGTTGCACTCCTTTCCTTCTATTTGCCTGATAGTCACTTTACTCCTTATGTATTTTTTTTTTTTTTTTTCATTTTGTTTTAGGTGAACTGACCCCTTTTAGTATTTCCTGTAGCGCAGGCCTCATAGTGGAGAATTCCCTCAATTTTTGTATGTCTGGAAAGGTCTTAATTTCTCCTTCATATCTAAAGGAGAGCTTATCTGCATACATTATTCTAGGCTGATAGTTCCTTTCACTTAATAGTTTAAATATTTGATTCCATTCCTTTCTTGCTTGTAAGGTTTGTGCTGAGAAGTCAGACGATAATCTAATGGGTTTACCTTTATAAGTTACCTTTTTTTTTCTCCCTGGCTGCCCTGGGAATTCTGTATTTGTCATTGATTTTTGATAATTTTAATACAATGTTTTTTGGTGAAGGCCTTTTTGAGTTGAGATAATTGGATGTTCTGTTGACTTCTTGAATTCCAAGCTCTAGCTCATTCTTTAGATTTGGGAAATTCTCGTCAACTATTTGTCTGAAAATGCTTTCTAATCCCTGTTCCTTTTCCTTGCCTTCGATAATGCCCATTATTCTTATGTTTCCTCTCCCGATGGTATCAGGTAGTTCTTGTATTTCTCTTTCATTATTTTTTCATTCTTTGGTTTCTCTCTTCTTCCTTCTGATTTATTTCTGATTGTTTTCGATATCACTGATCCTTTACTCCATTTGGTCGATTCTTTGGTTTCTCTCTTCTTCCTTCTGATTTATTTCTGATTGTTTTCGATATCACTGATCCTTTACTCCATTTGGTCGATTCTATTTCCCAAGTTTGCTATTTCATTTTTCAACTCTTGCAGTGTTTTTTTTTGTTTTGTTTTTATTTCCAGAAGGTCTATTCTGTTCTTTTTGAGGGTTTCAATCTCCTTGCTCTACTCATCTAGTTGTTTTTTCAATTCCTGAAATTGTTGATATGACTCATTTCGGAACTCACTGAGTTTTTTCAGAAGTACCATTCTCAATTCTCTGTCATTTAAGTTGCATATTTCTATGTCTGTAAGCTTATTTCTGGAGATTTTTCTCTTTCTTTCTGAGAAGCCTTGTCACATTGGTTGTTCATGGTGTTTAATGGACTATTTCTTTGCCTGGGCATTAATGGAAATGCATTCTGCTTTTTTTCCAGAAAGATTTATTATACAAAGGTCTCTCTTTAACCTGTTGCAAGGAAGGTGCTTTTCTTTTGGTTTCCAGTAGGATTCCAGTAGGTTTCTAAGCCTCTTGGATTCCTGCTTTATATAAAGCTTTAAAAAAGCTTTTTTATTTTCTGATAGATATTTAATCATGCTCACTACCCTCAGTTTCAGTCCCTGTCAGAGTTAGCAACAGTCTTGGCAGTGTTTGCTCAGATTCACCTGGGGCTCTGCAGTATTCCATCTTGAAGGGTATGGGGTGACGGGCCCTCTTTGTTGGGGGTTGGGGGCTGTGGCTCAGCCTCAGTTTTGCAACCCAGTCAGTAAAAATCAACTGTTGTTTCTCTGCCAGCTGCTTCTCTGCTTTCTGCTCTGATGACTGGGCCCTGCCACCAGCTGGTCATGGGGAGCTCACAACTTTCCCAGGCAGGGCTGTTCAGGGAACTTGAAGGACGAACTCGCTGGTCCTTCTCCCTCCCCCTCTTCCTGCAGGGAGCTCTAGTAGCTGTGAGAGGCACTTCTTTATTATTCCTGGTCCACCGCCTGACACCCAGGGTTCTGACCTGTGGTAGGTCTTATGTGCAGATCCCATGCTCAGATGTACTGGTGTGCAGTTTGGGTGTTTTTTTTGTTGTTGTTGAGTTTTAGATGTTCAGCTTATTGTTGTTTCAAGGAGAGAGATCTGGGGAGGTCTCTCACTCCGTCATGTTTCCAAAGATCAACCAGGGTTTTCATTCATTTTAAGCCTTCTCCACTGAGCATTATGTTTGTTAGAGGCATACTAGCTGCTGTAACAAATAACCCCCAGAACAGAACATGTTGACACAGCAGAAGTGTCTCACTGGTGACACAGTTCAATATGGTGTTCCAGGAGGACAGCTTGGTGGACAGCTTTTCTCCCCCCAGCAATTCAGGGACCCAGGCTCCTGGCATCTTGTGCCTCCTTCATCCAATGATTGTTAATCAAGGGTGATTTTGCCTTCTGGGAGACATTTGGCAATATCTCGAGATACTTTGGCTTGTCACAACTGGGATGGCAGGTGCAGAAGTGCAACCACATCTAGTAGGTAGAGGCCAGGGATACTGCTAAACATCCTACAGTGCCCAGGATAGCCCCCCACCCTCTGTCACCTACCTGTCCATAGTGCCAAAGTTGAAAAACCCTGCCCTAGGACCTCGGAGTCCTCCTTCCAGCCAACAGACAGGGGAGGAGAGTTGAGAAGACATGCCTTCTTCTTAATTACCATGGCCTGGAAGATGCTAGTCCCTTATCACTTTTCCCAGGGGAGAACTGGACATGTGGCCACTCCTGGGTATGAACTGCGAAACTGTGTGAACATTTCAGTCTCTCTCTTTATGAAATGCCTTGAAAGCCCGTGACCAGTGCTTCAAGATGAACTAGTAAAAAGTGGCAGGTAGGATAGTGCCTGGATCCTGAGAGAAGTTCCTGGTGGAGTCCATGGCGACCACCAGGGCAGGAGGACCCCTTACTGGGTTCCCACCCACAGCTCACCCTCTTGCCTTCTTTCTCATTTTACTTCCTGCCTCCTTTGGGGAGAGAATCTCCACTCATTCTCCTTAATGAGATCACCAACCCCTGAGGAAGTCACCCTAATTTTAGGTCCATTCATGGGTGCCAATCCCATCATTCCTGAGCTGGAGAGCAGGGAGGGGCTTGCATTTTCTCAAGGCCACATCTGGCCTCTGTGTTTCAGGTCTACCCCACGGCGACTCGAGCGCTCGGCCTGGGCACCTGCAGTGGCATGGCAAGAGTGGGTGCTCTCATCACTCCATTCATTGCTCAGGTGGGTTGCACGCAGGTAAAGAGGGAGTGGGCATGATGAAAGCCAGTGCAGGGCAAGCAGTTACTACATGCCGAACCTTCTGCAGAGCCCTCTGTATGCATTATCTTGTTTCATCCTAACAACCCATCATATGAGAAAAGAAATATTGCTTGCAGATGAGAAGTTGGAGGCTTAGAAGGGTAGAGGAACTTGCCAAGGTCACACAGCTGGGAGTAGAGAAGCTGGGAATCAAACCCAGGTCTTTCCCGTGCAGAAGATCCTGGAGGTGTCCTATGATCTAGCCAAAAACAAGTTGGGTGGAAACAAATAGGTCAACATGATTTCATGGGAAACAAATGTTGCTGTCTCTGATTTCTGAGTTGGGTAATTAGGTGTAATTGTAGAATTTTGCAACTCTTTGTGTGTCTTGAAGCGTTTCTACCCATTTTTAGGGGTCTTATTTTGAAATATTTTGAAAAAATTTTGCTTTTTAAAATACCTGATTAATTTTTCCTATTTTTATCACTTTTTAAAATTGAGACAAAAGCCATATAACATAAAAATTAACCATTTTAAAATGAATAATTCAGTGGCATTTAGCACATTCACAATGTTGCGCAACCAAAATCTACATTCTCTCAGTGTGGATTTATCTATTCTGGATATTTCATGTACAGAGAATTCCAACACGTTTTAGCCAAATAGTTCTGTTGTGCGCTCTTGTGTTTGGCCATTGTGCGTCACTGCTAACAAATATGATTGAGAGCCTGACATGTGCCTGCATGGTACCAAGTGCTCCTGAGATATCCTCCCACTAGGACATGGACATTAGGCCCTTAGGCCCATTTGGCAGATGAGGAAATGAGGTTCAGCTCTGTTGTGTGATTTGCCCGGTGACATGAAGCTAGGAAGTTGGCTGAGGTACTGCTCTGGGAGAGAGTTATAAGGAATACAAACTCTGGGTCTGGCAGGGTCTAGGTTCAAGTCTCATCCTTAGTATCTACATGAACTTGGGTATAGTACTTAACCCTCTTTGAGTCTCAGTGTTTCACTCTGTAAAATGGAGTTGAATTACCTACCTCATAAAGCTGTCATAAGGACTAACTAGGGCAATCACACAGAATGCTTATAAGAGGGGCTTGTGCTATCTGTACTATCTGAATGGTTGGTGGTCCACTCTGACCAGAATACATCTTCCTCCCTCAGGTGATGTTGGAATCCTCCGTGTACCTGTCACTGGCAGTTTACAGTGGCTGCTGCCTTCTGGCTGCTGTGGCCTCCTGCTTTTTGCCCATCGAGACCAAAGGCCGTGGACTGCAGGAGTCTAGCCACCGGGAGTGGGGCCAAGAGATGGTTGGCCGAGGGATGCACGGCACAAGTGTCACCAGGTCGAACTCTGGCTCTCAGGAGTAGTGACCGATGGGAGGCTGAGCTGGTCTTTGAGACTGTAGAGCACGGGGAGCTGGTGGAGCCCGGCTGGGGCACCAGCTGTCACTGCCGACACCAAGAACTCACCCAAGAGTACAGCCTGGACCCCAGTTGCTCATATTCATCGAGAGCCACCCAGGGATGGGGAGGTATTTGCTCTGGGGGTTCTATGTGTGTGTGGGGGAGAGGTTTGTTAATAACCTGTGGATCTGCATGGGAAAACTGCCACACTAGGAATACCTGGTGATGCCAGTAGCCAACCAGACACCATCCAGAGTCAGCTAGTCACACCCTTGGTGAACAACAACCAAAAGATCTCTGTAGATACAGTCCAGGCCCAGACCCCTGTGAGACCTGCTACCCAGTGAGTCAATACCTGCCATTCACCAACTGAACCGGTTCAGTAGGTTTCTCCCATGCCCCTGGCCCCCAGCTTTCTTCTTTAAAATTGAACGTTACCTGGGTGTGGCCTGAGCAGCTTTTTCTTGGGTCTGAGAAACACTCCCTCAGATGGGACCCCTTGGTTTGCATCCCCAGGCAGGGGCCTGACTGGTAGAGACTCTGGCAGATGGACATGCATTTAAACTTGAGCCATGTGCCCCACCTGGCCCCCTTTGGAGTTACTTGAGGGGATTCAAATGTATCCATAGGGACAGCTGGGCTTGCACCAGATGACAACTTCAGAAAGCTGATACCCCCGGCATTGGGGACTGAGGCTGAAGCAAGCTGAGAATCAAGCCCAAAGCCAAAACAAGGGCCTCCTGTTTGGAAGCAGCAAGGCCACACTGGGGCTTCTTTTCTGATCCCCTCCTCATTTGGGCAGAGTGGTGACTCTTGGGGAAAAAAAAAACCAGTTAACTCAGGTCTCAGTGCTTTGGATTTAGTGCATGGGTGGATAGCTAAATGAGCAGAGAAAACAAAAGGATTCTACACCAACCACCCACTCCAATTGGTGTCAGGGGACCAAGAGTCCTTCCTCCTGGTTTCCTCTGCCATCCTTGCTGTCAAGGGCTGGCTTGGGGTTCTGGTGATGGAACCCATGACAGGGATGCTGTGGGGTGGGGAGGAATGGTTGGACCCAGATGTGTGAAATGTGTACATTTTCAGAGGAGAAGGGAGATCAATTGGGTTTTGGGTTGGCCTTGGAAGGAAGGACTGGTACCATGCCTCAGCAGACAACATCCACCTCCAGGATCTGGTTTACATGAGCCTTTTTCCCGTGATGAAGGCAGGGAACCTAGAGAAGGAGGGAGGAAGCTGCTGGATCCCATCAAAGGCCAGAGAAGACTGGCCCTCTGCTTGGAGATATCCGCTTGAGGTTAACATTGTGAAGAAGCCAAATGTGTACTTTCATCTCTTATTAAAACATGTTGGTGGTGAACATCGCAAGGGGCAAAGTTTGTTTGTTATAATGTCCTAGTGACAGGTCAGCTTAATGGTCCAGCTAACTTTTTCCATCCGGGCTCATCTCAATGTTTTAATATGCTTTAACATAACAGTCTCTCCCAAAAGGAAGGAAAGTTGCACAGTGGGCTGCCAACATCATGACTTTGAGTCTGTTGGAGACAACATTTTCTTTTAACAGTGTTGAGATCACATTAGGTGACTTCTTCAGGCTCAAGTCCTAGGTTGACTACAAACAATCCTGTGTCATTGAAATATGGGTTGCAGCCCTCTCAGCCCAGGCGGTCAGAGAGCAGGTGGCTTGGCAGATCTGCCTCTCACTGACAATGTGAGTGTATCCTTGAAACCTGAGTGGCTATAGCTCTAATTATTTCTGGTCTGCTGAGCTCTCTTGGGTAACACAGAATCTTTGCTTGTTTTTTTTGCCTTCCAGTGGGCCAGACACTGCCGGATGACCATGTCCACTCCCTTCCTCCTCAAATAACCTGGAGGAACTGGGGGCTGGGATGTAGAAGGAGTGTTTGGCTGGCAGAAATGTTGTCCAGAGGCTGGGGTAAAGAGGCCTTCAGTTGAGAGCTTCTCTTCTTGAGAAAATGGAAAATAAAAACTCTTTGCCTTCTAAATTCCCTGCCCTTAAAAAAAAAATCAATATTATTGAATGATACAAGAGCTGCCACAGAAGTTGCCCAAGCCTTTAGCTAAAGACATTTCTATCTAATTTAGAACTATCCAAATCTCCTGTTTCCATTAATGGAAATGTCATCTATTTCTCTGAGTGTTAGGACAGATTTCAGAAAATGACGAGATGTTCAGTGTAGCCAGCGTTATGTAGTTTCTTTCTTTCCCTTACCTCGAGTATTCTCGGGAACACATAAATGACCCTGGTAATGTTGGCAGTGAGATGAAAGACCACTCAGGGATGGACTTTGAAACAAATATGGACACTCATTATTTTTAAATAATATTAACCAACAGAGAGCCTTGAAGAATGAGATTAAGGGTCTCCCTTAGTTACCGCTAATAAACATCGAAGGGCTGGATACCTTGCGCCACAAGCAGCCGTAAAACTAGTCAATAATAGCTTAAACCATTAAAATATTAATTGTTCATTTAAAAACAAGTCCAAAGTCAGGCAGCTCTAGGAAAAGTTCAGCAGCTCAACAATGTCTTCAAAGACCCAACTTCTTTTTGCCTCTGCCATCCTCTGCATGTTGGCCATCTGAAACCTCATGGTCATAAGATGGCTGCTGAAGTGCCAGGCATCGTATTCTTTTCCAAGCGGGTAGAATGGAGAAGGAGCAGTGTGTTCTTTCAAATGTGTTCTTTCAAATGATTGTGTGGTTTCTGATTAAAAGGAAAGTCCTTCAGCAGATTTACCATTCCTATGCATTGGTCAGACTCGAGTCCTGTGCCCATCCTGGCATGAATGCTTCCCTAGGGCTGGGGAAGGAAGGGCCTACTTCCCACAGGATCAAGGGATACCCACAGCCTCTTGAAGGCAAAATTGAGATTCTGGTAGCATGAGAGAAGGAAGACAATGGTCGTGGGATAGGGATGGTAGAGAGGAGCCTTGCTATAAAGTTCTCATCAAGGCTATTTTAATTGCAAGAAATAGTGATTAGGCTCAGGTTAATTCAAATTAAGAAGTATGGTTTTATTATAAGGCTTGGATCAGTAGTTAATTTCCTACAGGGGACAGTCAAGGAACATAAATGAGTGAAAAGGTGGTATAAGGGAAGGGGAAAGACTGTGGCAGAGTAAGGAGGAGCATAGGCCCCATCCAAAGGGGACAGCTACTACTCAGTTCTAGCTGATTTTGTTGCATGGTGAGATCTCCCAAATTTCAAGACAAGAATCTGCATTTTTATCTGAAATCTCCAAATTTTAGTATGTTGAATCAAAACTTTTTAAATGATATGTAAGCCGGTAAAATTCATCTGCAGCCAGGTTTGGTTCATGGGCTACCAGTTTGCAGCCCCTGAAAGGTTAGAAAGATCTCAGAAATAAAGTACAGCCTGGTCTCACACATGGAACAGGAAACTGGGGAGCCACCAAGGCCTTAGGCAGCCCCCTCTCTGGATTCGTGGCCCCCATTTCCACCTTCCTCTGTAGACTGGTTTCCTTCTGCCTCCTCGTGGCTGCTGCATATGCCTAACCACGCATTTGACTTCTGCTCACGTGGCTTAGCTCTGCAAACATATTTGACTCAGCTGTTCAGTGTCCCACTTCCAAATCCTCACGAGAGAAAGCTGTTTGGCCCAGTTTAGTGATGGTTCCAGTCCTGGTCCAATTAAAATGGGTCAGGGAGTGATGGGGTCAAGAGGCGCAAACATGGTGACTTTGGCCTGCCCTTTCGGCAGAGAGGTACAGTTACAGGAACTCATAGTGACACATATGTAGCCTCTCGAGTCTGTTCATCGTAACTATTATGTATCCTGTCATGGCATGCGGTCAGTATGCATGGAGTTTCTGCCATGCATCAAGCATGATATTTAATGCTGAAGATGCAAAAAGGAGTAAGACATGGTCCTTATCTTCTCGCACTCACAGCGTAGTGGGGGGAACAGGCATAAACAGATAATTGTGGTGTAGGGTAATATGGGCACTAATAGAGGGATGCAGGGTGTTGTGAGAGGCACACGAGATGCCAACCCTGAAGCTCTAGAGTGTTCTAAAGGCCCTTCTGACACCTCAAAGACTCAGTGGTTTCAGTCAGACTTTAGTTACTGGTAGTGCTTTACTGTATTCTGATCCTTTGACATTTGAACACCCATGATTACATCTCATGTAATCATTCTCGATTAATCAAGAAGATTTGATGATGAGCCACTTCAGGTGCCACTATACCCCATCATGCAAGAGAGCAGAGTACTTTCTAAATTCATCAGTAGGAAAACAATTCCACTCACAATAACATTGAAAGGAATAAAATACTTGGGAATAAATTTAACAAAAGGAGTGCAAGACTTGTACAAACTACAAAACTGCTGAAAGAAATTGAAAATCGAAATAAATGGAGAGACATTCCAGGATCATGGATTAGCAGCCTTAAAACTGTTAAGATAGCTGTCAGTACTCTGCAAATTGATCTATAAATTAAACACAATTCCTATCAAAATCCCAGCTGGCTTTTTGTGAAGAAATTGGCAAGCCAATTGTAAAATTCATATGGAAATGCAAAGGACTCAGAATTGCAATGTAGATAAATAAAAAAGAATTGAGAGTCCAAAAATAAACCCCACAAATTTATAGTCAATTGACAAACGTTCCAAGACAATTCAATGGAGAAAGTTAATCTTTTCTAAATTCATCAAGCGGACAAAAATGCATTGAAAATACAGTTGCAGATCACTTTCAGAGAAGGAGCAGGCATGTTAGGTGAAGGGAAAGTGAAGAGATGAAGCATCACCACATCTCCTGTAGTGCCACGTGCAGAATTTCCCCACGTTCCTTCTGAATTTTAAGACATTCCAAGTGTCACTTTGGGTCTGAATGTGGACTTGTCTGGTCCCATACATTTTTATGAGTTGTTCATGCTGTCTTACAGAGGCTCTGTTGATGACTAACCTTGACCAGTAGGGGTCGCTCTCTCTGGGGAATTTTAGGTTGGGTGAAGAAATCACTGGTTAAAAACTAAATGCTGTGTTCCATTCCCAGCACCGGGAAGTGCCCCCCTCTCCAGGCTCCTAGTCTTGTGAGAGTCCCTTTGTCTTGGACCAAATATGGCTATGAGGAGGAGAGAGTTAGTTCTGCATGTTGGCCACTTGAAACCTCATGGTCATAAGATGGCTGCTGAAGTGCCAGGCATCGTATTCTTTTCCAAGCGGGTAGAATGGAGAAGGAGCAGTGTGTTCTTTCAAATGTGTTCTTTCAAATGATTGTGTGGTTTCTGATTAAAAGGAAAGTCCTTCAGCAGATTTACCATTCCTATGCATTGGTCAGACTCGAGTCCTGTGCCCATCCTGGCATGAATCCTTCCCTAGGGCTGGGGAAGGAAGGACCTACTTCCCACAGGATCAAGGGATACCCACAGCCTCTTGAAGGCAAAATTGAGATTCTGGTAGCATGAGAGAAGGAAGACAATGGTCGTGGGATAGGGATGGTAGAGAGGAGCCTTGCTATAAAGTTCTCATCAAGGCTATTTTAATTGCAAGAAATAGTGATTAGACTCAGGTTAATTCAAATTAAGAAGTATAGTTTTATTATAAGGCTTGGATCAGTAGTTAATTTCCTACAGGGGACAGTCAAGGAACATAAATGAGTGAAAAGGTGGTATAAGGGAAGGGGAAAGACTGTGGCAGAGTAAGGAGGAGCATAGGCCCCATCCAAAGGGGACAGCTACTACTCAGTTCTAGCTGATTTTGTGGCATGGTGAATCTCCCAAATTTCAAGACAAGAATCTGAATTTTTATCTGAAATCTCCAAATTTTAGTATGTTGAATCAAAACTTTTTAAATGATATGTAAGCCGGTAAAATTCATCTGCAGCCAGGTTTGGTTCATGGGCTACCAGTTTGCAGCCCCTGAAAGGTTAGAAAGATCTCAGAAATAAAGTACAGCCTGGTCTCACACATGGAACAGGAAACTGGGGAGCCACCAAGGCCTTAGGCAGCCCCCTCTCTGGATTCGTGGCCCCCATTTCCACCTTCCTCTGTAGACTGGTTTCCTTCTGCCTCCTCGTGGCTGCTGCATATGCCTAACCACGCATTTGACTTCTGCTCACGTGGCTTAGCTCTGCAAACATATTTGACTCAGCTGTTCAGTGTCCCACTTCCAAATCCTCACGAGAGAAAGCTGTTTGGCCCAGTTTAGTGATGGTTCCAGTCCTGGTCCAATTAAAATGGGTCAGGGAGTGATGGGGTCAAGAGGCGCAAACATGGTGACTTTGGCCTGCCCTTTCGGCAGAGAGGTACAGTTACAGGAACTCATAGTGACACATATGTAGCCTCTCGAGTCTGTTCATCGTAACTATTATGTATCCTGTCATGGCATGCGGTCAGTATGCATGGAGTTTCTGCCATGCATCAAGCATGATATTTAATGCTGAAGATGCAAAAAGGAGTAAGACATGGTCCTTATCTTCTCGCACTCACAGCGTAGTGGGGGGAACAGGCATAAACAGATAATTGTGGTGTAGGGTAATATGGGCACTAATAGAGGGATGCAGGGTGTTGTGAGAGGCACACGAGATGCCAACCCTGAAGCTCTAGAGTGTTCTAAAGGCCCTTCTGACACCTCAAAGACTCAGTGGTTTCAGTCAGACTTTAGTTACTGGTAGTGCTTTACTGTATTCTGATCCTTTGACATTTGAACACCCATGATTACATCTCATGTAATCATTCTCGATTAATCAAGAAGATTTGATGATGAGCCACTTCAGGTGCCACTATACCCCATCATGCAAGAGAGCAGAGTACTTTCTAAATTCATCAGTAGGAAAACAATTCCACTCACAATAACATTGAAAGGAATAAAATACTTGGGAATAAATTTAACAAAAGGAGTGCAAGACTTGTACAAACTACAAAACTGCTGAAAGAAATTGAAAATCGAAATAAATGGAGAGACATTCCAGGATCATGGATTAGCAGCCTTAAAACTGTTAAGATAGCTGTCAGTACTCTGCAAATTGATCTATAAATTAAACACAATTCCTATCAAAATCCCAGCTGGCTTTTTGTGAAGAAATTGGCAAGCCAATTGTAAAATTCATATGGAAATGCAAAGGACTCAGAATTGCAATGTAGATAAATAAAAAAGAATTGAGAGTCCAAAAATAAACCCCACAAATTTATAGTCAATTGACAAACGTTCCAAGACAATTCAATGGAGAAAGTTAATCTTTTCTAAATTCATCAAGCGGACAAAAATGCATTGAAAATACAGTTGCAGATCACTTTCAGAGAAGGAGCAGGCATGTTAGGTGAAGGGAAAGTGAAGAGATGAAGCATCACCACATCTCCTGTAGTGCCACGTGCAGAATTTCCCCACGTTCCTTCTGAATTTTAAGACATTCCAAGTGTCACTTTGGGTCTGAATGTGGACTTGTCTGGTCCCATACATTTTTATGAGTTGTTCATGCTGTCTTACAGAGGCTCTGTTGATGACTAACCTTGACCAGTAGGGGTCGCTCTCTCTGGGGAATTTTAGGTTGGGTGAAGAAATCACTGGTTAAAAACTAAATGCTGTGTTCCATTCCCAGCACCGGGAAGTGCCCCCCTCTCCAGGCTCCTAGTCTTGTGAGAGTCCCTTTGTCTTGGACCAAATATGGCTATGAGGAGGAGAGAGTTAGTTCTTTCTCAATGTGTCTGCAGAAAGAGGGAAGAAGCCCAACCAATTCTTTTATGAGTGTATATTTTTCTCCCAACCTAGGATTCAGTGTCGTGTGGTGCTTGAAAGTGAGGCACTAGAATCACATGATTTCGGGCTCTGAATCCTCATCCTATTCCTTCTCAGCTGACCTTATACTGCTTCTCTGTACCTTGGCCTGCTCACCTATGAAATGGGAATAATAGCTACTTCATGGTGGGAAGAGGGTTGTAGGAATTAAATGAGTAATGTGTGCAAGAGTTTAGCACAGAGCCTGCTACCCAGTTAGAATGCAATGAATTTTAGTTATCAGAATTATAATTATTAATTCCAGATGCTCTTCGACTTATGATAGGGTTACATTTTGATAAATTCATCATAAATTGAAAATATCATAACCTGAAAATGCATTTTATACACCTAATCTACTGAACACCATAGCCTCACCTACCTTAAACATGCTCAGAACACTTACATTAGCCAGAGTTGGGTGAAATCATCTAACACAAAGCCTATTTTATAATAAAGTATTGAATATCTTGTGTAATTTTACATGCATATTGCTTTTGCACCATTGCAAAGTAAAAGAATCAAAGTCATCCATCATAAGCGAGGAACTGTCATCATTTATTATTATTATTATTATTATTATTATTATTATTATTATTATTGGAATTCTAACTTATATCTTGGCTCTCACTCTATTTATCTTGGGGCCAGCCAAAATCATGGCAGATATTTCATGAAGGACCCATTAGGGGAAACAATACAGGAAGGAACAGACAGTAATGGCATAGACATAGCACAGTGTGGGCCCTTCCAGACCTCATCACAGCACACAGGGTGTCACTGGTCCCAGGTGCATGAAAACTCCTAGGCTCTGGTCCTCCACAAAAAAACAGACAGATGAAAATTCAACCTTAGAGGTTGAGGCAGATAACTAGGGATGAAGATGTTCAGGTGCCTTCTAGGCTCATTTAAGGCTTTCAAAAATATCTGGAAACCTATTTGTCATCTCAGAGAATACCAGCCAGAAGATAGAGAGTTGTTAAGTCTGCCCCCCAAACAAGGAGTATGCCTGGTGAGTTTATTCTCAATGAAGTTCCTTGAGAGATGATCCTTCCAGTGGTCCCTCCTCAAGGGTTACATGGAGCCAAGGGGGCCACTCGATGGGCCGATGATGCTATTTGGGATCCTGGATGTGGAACAGGTATCATATATTGCTAGTTCCGTGCCTCACTTCTTTTGCCTCCTCCACACTCCAATTCTACGTATAAATTCCTGCAATGACATCTGTTACCGCATTCTCTCAAGTTCATTCTATGGTATTAGTGTTCTGGGCAAAAGGTTTCCATAGCCAGACAGGCTTAGGAAGACTGGATTGAACAACATCAGGTAGGTGTCTCTGCTACAGACTTTTCAGAACCTTTAACATGTTAGTGCGACTTGTCGTCAGGTTACTTAACCTCAACTATCCTCAATATCCTGCTTTCCTTCTTGATTTTCTGAGTTCTCCTTTCTTCTGAGGACTCATGGAGTAAGTCTTCATAATGTCAGGCCAGAGAGAGTGGAAAGACCTCGGTGATCAGAGGGTCCCCAGGTAAGGTGAGACTTACCTCCCGAAACTGACCTGTGGTTCCCTTCTCACCACATGCTTCTTGCAAACGGAAGCCAGTGGTGAGGTCAGGGGTAAGTAATGGCTTAGAGAGGAGCACATTGATTAGTTGGCCGAGGAAAGTGGGGAGTCCTCGTGGGGGAAGCAGTGGTCACTGGCACCCTCAGAGGTGGGATGGTGGCATGCTGAGCAACTTCCTTTCTTCCAGAACTTTCCCAAAGAGCTTGGCCGCCTCCAGGGCACAGCCCCAGTGGATAGTGAGCCCATAGCCTCCATGGCCATAATTGTGGATGACCTAGGAAAGGCAAGAGAGAAGATGGCCTGCTCTGCCCTGGAACATTCAGGAACTTTCCAAAGAGATCTGGGCAAAGCCAGATGGCACCAGAGCTCCTCTCAGCACCCTGGAGGGGGGGCCTGGGAACAACAGTAAGTTTGGGGAGCTTGAGGTTGACACCCTAGATTCCTCTTCTGTTTAGGAGATGGACCTGCTTTATACACTCAGCACAGGAATCACCCACCCAACCCAACACACATCAAGTTGTCTGAAGTTCTCTAAATCACCCCACCCACCCAACACACATCAAGTTGTCTGAAGTTCTCTAAATCACATTCCTTGTTCCCATCCTGCTCTGAATTGCTGAACCTCCTGTGTTAACAGAAA
>NW_011889103.1:777905-784168 GCF_000151845.1 Pteropus vampyrus | reverse complement strand
GCAAGAGAGAAGATGGCCTGCTCTGCCCTGGAACATTCAGGAACTTTCCAAAGAGATCTGGGCAAAGCCAGATGGCACCAGAGCTCCTCTCAGCATCCTGGAGGGGGGCCTGGGAACAACAGTAAGTTCGAGGAGCTTGAGGTTGACACCCTAGACTCCTCTTCTGTTTAGGAGATGGACCTGCTTTATACACTCAGCACAGGAATCGTCTAAAACTTGAGGTCAGAGATTCCCTCCACCCACCCAACACACATCAAGTCGTCTGAAGTTCTCTAAATCACATTCCTTGTTCCCATCCTGCTCTGAATTGCTGAACCTCCTGTGTTAACAGAAAACTTGTCTCCCCACCACGGGAGGAAAGAAAACCAGAGACACCGTTGGGTGGACTCTGGTAATGTGCTAATGCATCCTGGAGACAGAGGCAAGACCCCCGGGGCCTTTTTCAAAGCTAAAACCATTGGCAGGGAGTTAAACTCCATATGTGACACTCCCCTCTACACACACACACACACACACACACACACGCGCGCGCGCATACAATCTCTCTGCGCACAAACACACAACCCTCTATAAACACACATCAATCACATACACTCATACACAAAACTTCTATACGCACACACACATTAAGAAAGGAAGGTGTCCTAGAAAGGGAGGATTGCTTTCCTGGTGGGAGCCCAGTCATCACCTACTCAGGTTAGTGCCTTCAGCCCAGGACAACGCCTGCTGTTTCAATAAGCCTAGTTCCTACCCCATGAGAGAGAACGAGAGGGGACCCCAGAGAGATGATGGGGCAGCCACAAATGGACATCTAGGCATGGCTCTGGAGTTAAATTCAAACCACATCCCAGCTCTGGCCCTCAACAGTAATCTGACTTGAGTAATGACTTCACCTCTTGGAGCTTCAGTGTTCTCATCTGAAGCCTGAGGAGAACAGTCCCAATCCTAAAGAAGATTCCATAAGGTCATTCGTGTCATGGACACAAAGTAGATGTTCAATAAGTGCCTATTTCCTTCAATTCAAGCACAGCATTAGCAAACTGAGGTACTGTCCTCTAGGTAACTTTGAGCAGGTCCTTTACCATCATTGAGCCTCAATTTCCCCACCGATAGTGGAGGGGATATTAGCCACCACTGTGACTGCCTGCCAAGAGGCTGTATGGAGCAGAGGTCAGGTAAGACTGTTCTCTGGAAGTACCAGAGCCCTCTAAGGAGTGAGAAGGACATTCCTTTCCTTTCCAGGAGAGCATACCTCTGTGTTTGATGATCCAAAGTGAAGCTGTTCTCTTTCTAGCCGAATCTGGGGGCGTACTGGCCGGAAGCCAGTCCATTCAGTAACAAGTTTGGCATCCTGGAAAGAAATGTGTTAGTATTTCATCTCTGGATTATTCTGCTGCCATGATAATTAGCTTTTGGAACCTTATTGTCATTACCACCACGATTAACACCATCACTGTCTATTTTATTAATCACCACAACCATCATCGCCACCTTTATCAGCCACCAACATCATTACCATCACCACTCCCGCCTCACCACCAGTTCTACCAAACACCTCATCTTCATCAATCTCCACCACCAGCAGCCGTCACCATGATATTATCAACAGTCACCACCTCATTACCATCCTAATCACCATCCTCCGCATTTTCATCACCATCACCAACTACTGCTTCCACCCTCACCCTCATCGCCAACATCATTGTCATTGCCACTAGCAGGCAACTGTGAAAACTGAGGTTTCTGCAACAAATACATATGCTCCTTGTGAACACAGAATTACATGTTTTAGGGATGTCACCTTAAAAGAGAACAACTCTTAGTCATGACCATATAGGTTTCATAGGCCCACAGTGGGACTTCCCCGTACATTATCAAATTCTGGTGTATTCCACAGACCCTTGCTGGAATTAATTTGCCCAGTTATCCTAGTGGTGGAATCTTCCAATCATCAAGTGTCCTCATGGTCAAGCTGCCAGGAACCTGGTGTAGGGCACTGATACCTCTCCCTACCTTACCTTCAGTGTGGGCTCCAGTCTGCAGCAGCCTTCCCAAATAGTGTTGTGGTCTTGGATTTTGTTTACCTCATTCCAGTTCCCCAGCTGGAATATGCCTCCAAGAGTCACTGCCTGGATCCTGGATAAAAAGTAAGGAGGGTCAAGGATGAAGGAAAACGAAGCCTTTGAGATGAATGGGGGTCATCATAATGTTCACACTTACCATCATCTTTGCCTAAATCACTACCACCATCAACATCGTCATCCCTGCTCACAATACCATCAACAGCATGACAATTGCCATTGTCATCGCCATCACCCGCCACTTACATCATCACCATTAACATCACTGTCAACATTGTCATCTCTTCTAATGTACAACATGGTGACTATAGTTAATAATACTGTGTAATATACTTGAAAGTTGCTGAACGAGCAGATCTTAAATGTTCTCACTACAGACACAAAAAATGTAATTTTGTGAAGTAATGAGTGTGTTAACCAACCTTATTGGGGTAATCATTTTGCAATATATACATATATCAAATTATCATGTTATACATCTTAGACATATACAATGTTACATGTCAATTATATCTCAATAAAGTGGGAAAAAATATTGTCATGTCCATCAACATCGTCTTTACTACTGCCTTCCTTGCTACCATTAATGTCATCACCATCAACCCCAGTCATCATTTCTATCACCACCATTAGCTATCGATATTGTTATATTCACCACACCACAGGCATCACCATTGAGAGAGCACAGCCACAACATTAACATTGCCTTTGAGACTGTCATCTCTGCTGCACTAGTAACATCACTGATAGTGCCATCTCTATCAGCAGCAGCTACTGCTCCCAATCCTAGTCACCACCATCATCAACATTGATCTCCTCATCAATAGCAATACTATCTTTACTACCACTATTTCACTACCAACAATATTGCCATCCCTTCAACACAACCAGTGCCTTCACTAACGGCATCACCTCTGTCATTAATATTGTCATCACTATCAACCCCAATCACCATTCCCACCACTGTTCCTGTTAATGACCTTCACACTGCTTTTACTGTCACCGCCATCTCGTCTTTGTCTCCAGCATCACATTTGTCTCCAGTATCAGCACTACTGTCATCTAAAATTATGTTCAAGATATAGCCCAATTTAGGCTAAGTCCTGGCTTCTTAGGGTTTGAAAGGCTCAAGCACACTTAAAATACATTGGAAGCAAACAATTGAAGAGACTAAGGGGGTTGGGACAGGCAGCAGGGACATAAAAAGGGCATAAAGATGCCCCCTCTTCTGCCCTAGGATGTCAGATTTTTACCCTGGGATGATGTATGGGGAATTGTAGATGCCTCTGTCTGAGTCATGGGTGATAATGAAGTGATTCATCCAAGGAGCATCCACCTGTTGATAAAAGATGGAGATGTCTCATCGAGGGAGTTGGATCAGTGGGCACCCCCGCCCTGCTCCTCTCTATGACCAGATGTTCTGACAACAGTGGCCAATTTCTGAGTCCTTCCAGGAACCCCCTGCCCCAAGTCTGCACCCGACTACCTACTCTTGCAGAAAGAGTGCCCTGAGAGCCACCCTGCTTCCTGAAGCATTACACATTTTCACCCACGTCTCCACAGAAAAACCCAGCACACATGTGCAACTGCACACACACATTAGCCCACCTCAGGAACACCCTCCCCAAACACCTATGAAGGCACACATGCACACTCACAAATAGGTATGCCTCAGCACATGCACACACACCCATTGAGAGGCAGCATAGGCCAACGCTTACACACTTAGGCTCTTACACCAGGTTGCCTGGGTTGTAATTCCAATTCCACAATTTACAACTGTGTGAACTTACATACATTACGTGATTCCTCTATGCCTCGGTTTCCCCATCAGTAAGGTGGCCGTGGTGATATGCTAGACCCTATCTCAAAGGGTGGTGGTAAAGATTAAATGAATTAACACTATGAAGTGCTCAGGTCTGTGCCTGGTACTTAGTAAACACTCCATAAACGTTTGCTCTTTTTATTATAATACAGGCATATGCAGCTCCCACATATGTACAAACATATACATACATGTTTTGCTATGAAGAAGAAACCCCAAAAGAGAACATTCGGGAGCTCCATGTTGGGTTGGTCCTTCTTGTTTCTTTAATGTGTCGGTTCCTCTAACGGTGTCCCTAATACATCCTCTATCTTTGGAGATGAAATAATCTTCGTAGCAACAAAAGTCAGAGGTGTTATCCCTCACCTTCACACTCACCTTAATGATCTGCCCCCGGCCTGGCTGTAGCAGGGGGTCCGGTTGCAAGGCCCCAGCCCACACACCAGTGCAGTTGATAATCATGTCGGTGCCTCCTCTTGCCACCTGGCAGCAAGGAACAAGTCAGATAGGGTAGAATGGGGTAAGGACCTTGGTATCCTCTGCTCCTCTTTCTCCCTTTCTCTCACCTATAGCTCCCAGCTTTCTGTGGCACAGCAGAGTGGGAGCTCAATGAGGAATCCATGGGCCTGTCTCCAAATGTCCACTCTGCCAGCAGTTTACCTGCTATGTGGCCCCAGAAATGTCCTGTAACCTCCTCAAGGCTCAGCTACCTTAGCTATAAAATAGGGCTGGTAGTGCATGTTCATAAGCTAATGCAAAGATCCAGTGTGACTCAGGATATAAAAGTGCTTAGCAAAAAAGTACTATGCAAGGTGGGGACCTTTTTGGAACTTTCCAGAAGAAGTCAGGAGGCAAGCAGAGATAGTTCTCTTCCTTCTTCTGACTCCTTTTTATTTCATTCTCTTGCCTTCTACTCTGCCAAGAAGGCATGTTGGAATCCTTAGTTCTGGGCATGTATGGAATACTCAATAGCTCAGGGATGTAGCCTGATGGGTGCCCAAACTCCCAGCCCAGCCCCCCCAATTCTCCTCCCAGTTCAGTCATGGGACATGCACACATAGTGATGTACTATTATTGTTCATGAGCCAGTATTTGTGACACTAGACTGTGAGCTCCTTAGAAATGAGGGCTGTGCCTGAGTCAATTATATTTCCCAGTACCTGTCAGGGCTGGACCCAGAGCAGGTGCCTATTATAGAATGCTAATAGCTGTGTGTACTGAGCACCTTCCATGTGCCAAGCACTATTCCAGGTTCTGGGATTGAGTGAAGTTATAGAGCAAAGCTCTTGATGCGTAGTCAGTGTCAGATGATGGTAGCTGCTACTAGCCTTATTATTGGTGGTGGTGGTACTTCAGAAGTGAGTCGGCTAAGGAATGTGACTTTGCAGAAATATCAACCCAGTTGTTGACAGGAGGCAGCCAAGTGTCTAGAACTTGGGGTTGGGGTGCAGCTGATACTGGGAAGAGGCAGCCAGCTCTCTGGCCCCAAAACTCAATGAAGCTTGAATATAGATCAGACCCTAATGGCCATCATGATCTCATTGTTCCTTTGCTTCTGCCACCAGTATCAAGGTGGAATGCCTGAGTCCTTCTGGGATTGACAAAATGCCTGGAGACTGAGATGAGCCTCAAAAGGACCCTGGAAGGCTGAGAAGGGAGCCCCCAACCAAGCAACAGGAAACAAAAGACTCCCTTCTTCTCTCTCCCACATTAAGCCCATTCCAGCCCTGAAGCTCACCTCCTCAAAAGACTCCACCTTCCGCTGGAAGAACTTCACTCCCCTCTCAGTTAACCTAGGATGATCAGACACATCAAAAAGCCCAGTGTTCAATTCTCTGCCCCATCTCTCCAAGAGGATGGCATAGGGAATATTTCCCAAAGAAACTTCTGTCTCACAGAATGCTCCTTGAGAAAATGGCAGTATAGTCAGATCAGTTCATGAGCACCTTGATTGACTAGTGGGCCATAAAATGTCCCTTGAGAAACCTGAGATGGTCCAAGCCCCTCATCAGACAGATGGAGATGGGAGAAGGGCCTTGCTGAAGGACCTACAGCGAGTCGGTGATCGCACTGGGACTCAAACCCAGACTTCTTAGTAGGAAACGCTTCCTGCTACTACCACATTGCTTTGTACTATCAAAGGGATGACATGCAGGGTGGAGACAGGACAGGGTTGGACCAATGCAACATGCCCTTTTGTCAGAAGCAAGCATGGGGAGGGAGGTGGAATGAGTACACTCCCTAAATGTCCCAGCAGAAAAATATCTGTCACCATTAGAAATATAGTAGAAATATCAAAAGAACAGTAAATAAAACATGTAAAGGCTGAAGCATGATCTCAGGACTATTTTATCTAC
>NW_011889103.1:773040-777855 GCF_000151845.1 Pteropus vampyrus | reverse complement strand
AGAAGAAGTCAGGAGGCAAGCAGAGATAGTTCTCTTCCTTCTTCTGACTCCTTTTTATTTCATTCTCTTGCCTTCTACTCTGCCAAGAAGGCATGTTGGAATCCTTAGTTCTGGGCATGTATGGAATACTCAATAGCTCAGGGATGTAGCCTGATGGGTGCCCAAACTCCCAGCCCAGCCCCCCCAATTCTCCTCCCAGTTCAGTCATGGGACATGCACACATAGTGATGTACTATTATTGTTCATGAGCCAGTATTTGTGACACTAGACTGTGAGCTCCTTAGAAATGAGGGCTGTGCCTGAGTCAATTATATTTCCCAGTACCTGTCAGGGCTGGACCCAGAGCAGGTGCCTATTATAGAATGCTAATAGCTGTGTGTACTGAGCACCTTCCATGTGCCAAGCACTATTCCAGGTTCTGGGATTGAGTGAAGTTATAGAGCAAAGCTCTTGATGCGTAGTCAGTGTCAGATGATGGTAGCTGCTACTAGCCTTATTATTGGTGGTGGTGGTACTTCAGAAGTGAGTCGGCTAAGGAATGTGACTTTGCAGAAATATCAACCCAGTTGTTGACAGGAGGCAGCCAAGTGTCTAGAACTTGGGGTTGGGGTGCAGCTGATACTGGGAAGAGGCAGCCAGCTCTCTGGCCCCAAAACTCAATGAAGCTTGAATATAGATCAGACCCTAATGGCCATCATGATCTCATTGTTCCTTTGCTTCTGCCACCAGTATCAAGGTGGAATGCCTGAGTCCTTCTGGGATTGACAAAATGCCTGGAGACTGAGATGAGCCTCAAAAGGACCCTGGAAGGCTGAGAAGGGAGCCCCCAACCAAGCAACAGGAAACAAAAGACTCCCTTCTTCTCTCTCCCACATTAAGCCCATTCCAGCCCTGAAGCTCACCTCCTCAAAAGACTCCACCTTCCGCTGGAAGAACTTCACTCCCCTCTCAGTTAACCTAGGATGATCAGACACATCAAAAAGCCCAGTGTTCAATTCTCTGCCCCATCTCTCCAAGAGGATGGCATAGGGAATATTTCCCAAAGAAACTTCTGTCTCACAGAATGCTCCTTGAGAAAATGGCAGTATAGTCAGATCAGTTCATGAGCACCTTGATTGACTAGTGGGCCATAAAATGTCCCTTGAGAAACCTGAGATGGTCCAAGCCCCTCATCAGACAGATGGAGATGGGAGAAGGGCCTTGCTGAAGGACCTACAGCGAGTCGGTGATCGCACTGGGACTCAAACCCAGACTTCTTAGTAGGAAACGCTTCCTGCTACTACCACATTGCTTTGTACTATCAAAGGGATGACATGCAGGGTGGAGACAGGACAGGGTTGGACCAATGCAACATGCCCTTTTGTCAGAAGCAAGCATGGGGAGGGAGGTGGAATGAGTACACTCCCTAAATGTCCCAGCAGAAAAATATCTGTCACCATTAGAAATATAGTAGAAATATCAAAAGAACAGTAAATAAAACATGTAAAGGCTGAAGCATGATCTCAGGACTATTTTATCTACATGGTTTCCTCAAGATAAAACTGGGAGCATCCTTTCCTGGAAGAAGCTAAACAGCTTTAGAAGAAATAACCATATTTTAGCACAATGTTTCCCAAACCTGGCTGATAATTGAAATTACACAGGGAAACTTCTTAAAATGCAAACTTATGAGCCCCATCACACAAGTTTTGATTCAGTAGATATGAAGCAGGGCCCTGAAATTTATGTTTTTAAAATGTCTCCAGGTAAAAGCCACCATCCACAACAGATTTTTTAAAAAACTTAATGAAATAGTACTATATAAGAAATATATGGAATCTTCGTTAATATGAATGTATGTGAATGTAAATGTAAACATATCTCTCAAGCTAATGTTTGCTCATGTAGAACACTGCAAGATTCCTATCAACATCAGGACAAGACAGGGATACCCACTATCACTTGTATTAGTTAACATTGTTCTAGAGGAACTGGTCACAGCAGTTAGACAAGAAAAAACATGAGATAGAAACATAAAGCAACTTATGTTTTGTAGATGATGTAAATATATATGGAAAACTTAAGAGAATCCATTTAAAACATTTCAAAAATCCATTACACAAACATTTCAGATTTAGTGAGGTCAATAATAAATATCACATGAATGAGCAGCCTAGGTGATTCTGTTGCCCAACCAGGTGTGGGAACCATTGTCTTACTCCCCAGAAGTGATCAGAACCAAGGATAGCTCCCATCACTCCTAAGGGTTAACATTTGGCTGTTGGTCAATACAAAGATGAATTCCATGAACAATCATCTACTACAACCTTGGCTCTTGGGAGATGCTTTCCTGAAACTAAAATTGAAAATCTCACCTTTTGGTCAGCCACTGTAGATACTTCCTCCCCTCAATAATCAGGCTTGTGTTGAACCAGCCATAGCTAGAGTCACAGCAGGCAAACATGGGAGTAAAAGATCAGAATCAGAGGTATATCTGAAAGCTATCAAATGGAAGTGGGAGCAGTGTCATTTTGGGAGCCCCCAAACATAGAGTCAAGGCCACTGGGTGAAGTTCAAGGGAGAAGTGATTTTCAGTTCAATGCAAGGAAAAAGTTTCTATCAGACAAAGCCATCCCTGACATTGAGATGTGCAAGTGGAGACTGGACGCTCATTTGTAGAGAGGATTCAAGCATTGGGCCAGGTGAGAAGACCAAAGAGGCATTGGGTTATAGGGAAAAGAATAGAGGGGTTTGGAGTCACACAGACTTGGTTGGAATCCCATTTTGGTCACTTGGCTATGTAACCGTGGGAAGTGACTTAGCCTCTCTGAAGCTCAGTTTCCTCATCTACAAAAGAGAATACTGCAATAAAGCGTCTGGGCCTGACATCTATGATTCCTTATCTTCCACATCCTTAGCCCAAGGCCCAGTTTAGGTGGGTGACCTTGCTGAAGGAGCTGGACAGAGCACCAGGAAACCAAGGTACTAGGGGCTCTAGGCCTCGGATGGGACAGGAAATTTGGTGACTCCATATTCTGCTGCCTTCTGTACAGGTATGTCTGAATTGTAGGGCTTCAGCCCCTTTGCCCATGACAATAACCTTACTTGTAATCAGGGAACATGTCCAGCTCCCTTGGGGTCAGCTTCCGAAATCCCAACACTATGTCTTTCCAGTAAGGGTCCTGCAGGGGAAGGAGAGAAGAGGGCACAGGAATGGGCAAAAATCAATAATAATGATAACAACAAAAACTTATATAATGGTCACTGTGTGTAAGGCCCTGCTCTAAGCATTTTACTTATACCACTCCATTTAATCTTCACAATCACTCTCTGAGGTAGATACTATTCTTATTCTTATTTTAAAGATGGGCCCATTGAGGCTTAGAGAGGTTAAGTAACTTGTCTAAGGTCACATAGCTAATAAATGGTGGAGGCTGAGATCTGAACCCACACAGTTTGGCTTCAGAGTCCAAATTCTTAACTATTAGGCTATACTAAGACCAAGAGTAAGATGGGGTGAGTGATAGGGCAAAGGTCAGAAATATGAGAGAAAAAAGGGGTGACAGTAAGAGTTGCCAAGGGGTAAGAGTGGGAGGCAGCAGAGCATAGGGTCAGACAACTTAAATGAAGGTTTTGACCTCACCACTGACCATCTTGAATTCTCTTTGACTCAGTTTTCTGGTCTGTATCATGAAGCGAATAGTCACGCTTGGTGCCACAGAAGGTAACAGATAGTGTGGGTAATGCTCTCAGCATGGTGCTGAATTTGACTAAACCCTGGAGAGCTGGCATGGGGTTCTGGGCATCCAGCCAAATCACCCTTTCCAAGCACCCTGAGACCATCCTCCAAGGCTGTGTCCTTCTTAGCACATTAGGTGCCACGTGGCTACAAACTGCCTGGGTTCAAATCCCAGCTCTGCCACTTTAAAGCTTTGTGAGCTCAGGTAAGTGACTCTATTTCACCTGCAAAAGGAAGATAACAACAGCACTTCCTTCCTGGTTATTAAGAGAATTAAATGAGTCACTATTTATAAAGTAGTTAGGACAGGGTCTGGCACACAGTAAGTACCATGATGAGAGTTTTAGTCCATCTTGATGAAAAGCTGTGGGACCTCCAGGGGCACAGAAAACCTTTTGGCTTCAGCACCAAGTGCCCCCCACTACAAGATATATCTGGGTTTTATCCATGGCAATTAAAGGCTAGTTGCCCCATTTCATCATAAGATCATTTTTTCTCTGCCAATTTAATAACAAAATTAGAAACAAAAATAATTTTAAAAGCAAAAATAGATTTCAAGTAAACCTGTTTTGAACACAGGAGTCTGTCACCTATGAGACTCAAAGTTCTCCCAAACTCAGGGCCTCAGCGCTGGTCTGTGATCAAGGCTCTGCCTCCTTACTCACCGGAACAGCTTCATGGAAGATATTGTAGCCTGAGATTAGGGCCAGGCCCATGTTTGCAGCATTGGGAGAATGGATGTGGCTCAGAAGATAGTCGAAGGTCTGCTGGTTCCAATGCCTGGAAAAGTCCCCCAAAGAATCATCACCTAATACCCTGAGCTGGATAGGACAGCTTTGAGGGTCAGCTTGCATGGGTCTGTGATCAGTCTGGTGCAGGTGTGTCCAAATCCAGAAATCCACCATGTTCCACTCCTGCAGCACCCCAAATGCCTGTGGGTCTTCCCCCTCCTGAAACTTTCCAACATTTCTCCATTAATAGGATAGAGAAGAGGGGGGAACAAAGGATACTCTGTCACAATCATTTGGAGCCCACATCTGACTTGGGATCACATAGCTGCTGAGTTTATTTGAAGGCTTTTGCTTGCTTTGAAGACT
>NW_011889103.1:755540-772140 GCF_000151845.1 Pteropus vampyrus | reverse complement strand
CAGCCCAATGACCCCTGCTCCGATCACTACCACGCGCATTGTGCTAACCTGCAGGAAGGAAGGGTCGAGATGTGCTGTCATCATGATCATCTCTATCACCATCACTGCCATCGCCACCGCCCACTGAAAGCTTAGAAAGTGAGAGATACTGCCAAGCCCTTTTTATACTTGATCTTCTCAATGACACTCACAAATGGAAAAATAGGTATGGATAGACAAAGCACCTTGCCCAAAGTCACACAGCTGGTAAGTGATACCACTTTCTCCGGGAAGCCTCCCCAAATACCGTTTTGAGCAGAGAATCTATAAAAGGCCTAGCAGAGTGCCTGGCCAGCTCTAGGCTGCAGAGAAATGCTTAGGACAATGGACCATCTTTAAATCTCAAATTTGCTGCCCACTGGCCATTAACCTTGGGCAAGAGACTTTATGACTCCTAATTTCCCCTTCTAGAAAATGGGAAAATTAACTTGTGCCTCAAAGAGTAGATTGGAGATTTATCAGGATGGCAAATGTAAAATGCTTAACACTGTCTAGTACAAAAGAGTGACTTACTGACATTTGTGGAGCACCTACTGTGTGCCAGCCCCAGCACTATGAGCTTCTCATGCATTATTTCTTCTAAGTCTTCCAACTTCTTGTGAGGTAGGGACTAGTGTTATTGGCTCCACTTTACAGATGAGGAAACTGAGGCTCAGAGAGGTGAAGTCACCTACCTGAGGTCACACAGCTAGGAAGTGGTGTTGCTAGGATTTAATTTCAATTCAAATAAACTTGACACCCACTTATTGCACACCTACTGTGTGCCAGGCTGGCAGCTAGTGGATGCAGCTGTGAACACAATCAGATGCAATGCCTGGCCTCAGAACTCAGATCTTCCGGCATACCCTCTCAGGGCCTGCCTTGGGGTGCTGGGCTGCCTGGGTCCTCAGAAGTTTAGAAGGCCTGGCAGCTTTTGACCTTGAAGCTGCTTGGGCTCACACAGCAGGGAAATATTCTGCCGGCTCCTACTGAGGCAGAACAAGGGGACGTTTTGTGTCCGGAAGGGCCAAATTCAACTTTCCCTCCTTTTTACTCACAACTCTCCTCCCACAGACTTTGGCTCTTGGCAACTTGGCAACTTGGGCCTGTGGCCCTGAATAGCAGGACATTCTCAGTATGGCCTAGTTTTGTAAAGAGGGAAACAGCTCCGGCTTACAAGAACTGGATTCTATTGGGGTTTCAGCAGCCAAATTGGAGATAAAACCAAAAAACAAAAAGGCATCATTGCTCTGGATGATTCTCCTTCCAGCTGCCAGCCTGGGCTTGGTTGAGGGGTGGAGGACAGACCTTCCTAGGGACCTCAGCTTCCCTCTGTAACCTCCTTGTCTATAAAATAAGAGTAAACTGATCTCATGGAGTTGTCCTGAAGATTAAATGACCAGCTTGGTAACAGCTCCTGGTACAATGCCTGGCACGGAGTAGGCCCTCAATACATGGAAGCCTCCTTCTGTCCCCCAGCACCTTGGAAATATCAAAAGAAAGAACATCGGATGAGAAGGAGATGAGAGAAAGAAGGGCGAGTCAGACCTGGCTTTACTTCTCGCTCGCTGTGTGACCTTGGCCAAGTTACTTCCCCCTCTTTGGGCCTTCTGACTGTCTCTGCATAATGTCTAAATTGACCACTTTTTCACATTAACAGTAAGAGGGAGAAGTAGAGGGCTTTCCTGTATTTTCAAAATTCCCCGAAATGAATCCAGAAGGTGGCACGACATGAGGAGGAGGCAATAATAACAATAATAACCCAGGCTGGGGGTCAGACACACCCAGATTCACAACCTGGCCTTGGCACACACCAGCTAGGTGACCATAGACAAGTTGCTTAACTTTAGTGAGCCAGGGTGACCAACCTCCCCGATTTTCCAGGACTGAGGGTGTCCCCAAGGTGTGGACTCTGAGCACTAAAACCAGGAGAGTCCTGTGGCAAACCTGAATGAGTCGGTCATCCTGAGTTTCTCTCTGCCTATTGTCTCCCCACCAGAACATCAGCTCCAGAATAGCAGGGACTTTTGTCTTCTGCTCTATCCCCAGAGCCTAGAATAATACCTGGCCCATAGCAAGTACTAATAAATGAGTGAATGAATGAATGAATGAATGAATGAATGAATGAATAAACAAACTAATGAATGGAGTTCACGTGAGAATCAAAAGAGAAAATACTCATAAAGGGCAAGAGAGCTCACAAATGACGGCAGCGATTATCATCATCACCAGTTTACAAATGAGGCAGCTGAGGCTGGGAGAAAGCAAAGTTAATTATTCAAGGTCATAGCAAGAGTTGGAGGAAGGGAAGGGGTATGAACCCAGCTCTGCCATTTCCAGTACTGGAGTTTTTTCCATTCTCATGCCACCTAGAAAACCAGTAAAGGATTGAAAAAAAAAAAAAAGGAGCTATTTATATAATAAAAGTATGTGAGGTGAGAGAAGGAGTTTGAAACCCCTTACGACCTTTCTGGGGAGGGAGAAGGAGCCTTTCGACCAAAGGAGAGCAATGTCACATGCCCAAGAGAAGAGCATAAGAGAGGACCCAGAGCAACTTCTGGAACCAGCTGGCAAAATAAAAAGGGAAAAAGAACAGCATGGGGCTCAGTGTCTCCACCGTGTAAAATCCTAAAGGTGAGCAAGACGTCATCATGCAGATGGAGAAACTGAGACCCAGAGAAGAGAAGCAAATCATCCGAAGTCACGCATTTGTGATAAAAGGATTTGTGGGGTCTTGGGGTTAAAAAGTCTCTGTAAAAGACAGGAATAGGTCACGTCAAGAGAAAAAACTGCCATGTGGAGATAAACAACAGTGATAGCAGCTGCTAGTTTTTCAACTCCTAGGATCGTGCTAAGAACCTTACATGCATTATCTGCTTTAATCTTCTAACAACCCCTGGGGTTATTATTACGCCCATTTTACAGATCAGGCACCTGAGACTCAGCCAGCCAGCTGGTGAGAGGCCGAGCCCAGGCCGGCCTGATTCCCCAGTGAAAAATCAGAGGGTCAAGCAGGTGAACAGAAACCCCCATGTTTCCGGATCCTGCATCGAAAAAAAAAAAAAACCATAAAAGACAACAAATGTAGGAATTTTTAGTATGTTGGTGATAAGCGTAGAATCGAAGAGAAAAAATGTGTTTCCCAAGTCAATTACCTTAATAAACTATGTGAAACAAATTTGATACTGATTATAGCAACTCCGTGTGTGTGTGTTAAAGTGCAGTATAAATGCATGAGGTTCTTATTAGAAGTGGGAGCCAGGCTATAGAATCCGACAGACCCAGCCTCAGGTAAAATTATTCACGTGTGTGGGCAATGATCTTCTGCATAGAGCTCAGTCATTAAGTCAGCCATTTTCTTGTTGTTGCTAATTTTTCATTAGTGTTTCAGTTCACCTTCATTTTAATGCCATTACTTCAATGAAGCATGCTTGGAGCGTGCATCTAGGAAAATGCAAACATCTGGGTTATTATATTTATCTGTGTGTGTGTGTGTGTGTGTGTGTGTAATTATAATGTCTATGTAAGTGTGGAGCAGGAACGGAATACTTTTAGTTGTCTGTCACTTGCCAGACACATGTAGTTGCAGTACAGACATCCTCTTACTTAAAGGGTCTACAGAGGTGGGACTGAGGTTCAGAGAGAGGAAGTCACTCTCCCAAAGTCACATAGCCTGGGTGGGCCAGCATTCGGATCTGGACCCAGTTCTATCTGAGCTTTCTGTACTGTGCTATTAAACTATTTAGGCAGCCAGCAATAAGCTGGCACTGACACTTTCTGCTTGCATTTCAGTCTTGTATTTGTTTGCTTATAACTTCTCCTGTCCCCAGAAAGGAATTTGAGGCAGCTTATGCCTTTAATGGCTATATGCGTGGAGCAAAGAATAGGAAAGACTTGCTCTGAAAAAATCACCAAGTCACAGGTGAGGTATTTGAATGAATATAATTAGCTATTCCAGGTGGCTCCATACGGCTACTTCTTATAAGGTTGATATTTTCAGTTTATCTTCAAAATGGAACAGATTCTATAGATGTTCAACAACCAGGCTACCAGCTCCCGCCCCCAAAATAATAATATTTACCATTTATTGAGTTCTTGCTATGTACCCAGTTCTGTGCTAAGCACTTGACATTAATCATCTCTTTTGATACTCAAATTAACCCTGTAAGAGGTGAGTTATGATCCCGTCTTTCAGATAAGGAAACTGAGGCTTAGAGAGGTGAAGGTACTTATCTGAGGTCCCTGCCCAACTCAAGGCTGTCACTGGCCTCAGGCTCTAATGTGAAGCCTCCTTTGTTGATGCTGAGAGGACATTAAGTTCTGCTGTGTCCCCCCACACACCCTCACTCACCTGGCGTGACAAACTGCTGGAGAAAAGAGGCAGCTGCTGTGGGCGCAGAGTCCTGTCTCCTGAGGGGAGGCTCCTGATTCTGGGGCGTCCCTTCCTCAGTCCTCTGTCTACCAGCTGGGACTGAAGCTCAGGGTCAAAATCTGGAGTTATGGACAGGGCACAGCTTGGCACTGCACTGCTCACAGGGGCTGGATCTGGGCCAGGCTGAGAGACCTCCCCTCCCCTCACTCCCCGGTCCTTGAAAAGCTGCCTGACTTTTCTGGCTCATCCTAAGCCCCTGTGTACAGGCCTGGGGCGGGGGTGGAAGGCAGAGGGAGGACAGGCGGGGGTTCTTGGAGGGTTGATGGGCACAAGGTCTGGCTCCCTGGCCAGCTGGAGACGATTCTCTTTCTTTCCTCTTCTTGCTGCCAACCTGGGGGAGGGAGGGTCGGTCCCTGGCCTGCAGGGTGGGAGTGAACAGTCTGGCAGCCCCTGAGGGGAGGCCAGAAGTACAGGATGGGGGCTCCCAGGGTCAGCCAGCCACCTCATTGCCAGGTAAATGAAGCTGGGGAGAGACTCGAGGTGATGCCTGTTCTGGCTAAGAGGATATATGGCTCTTTGCTCTGGTATCCCTAAGACACAAGTGGTGAGACTTCAGGTCCCTCCTCTGCTGGGGCTAGACCTGGAGCTGTGATGATTAGAGCCCTGAGGTCATTAGGTGCCTCACTGTATGGGTGGGGAGACTGAGGCCCATAGAGAAGGACCAACCAGCACTGGGCGAGGCATCCCTTGAGTCAGCTTTGGAGGTCCAGCCTCTACCCTCCTCTACTGTCAGCATCAAATAAGAAGGTAAAGATGAAATAAAGAAATGCATGAAAAATTCTTAATGCTTAGCATTGTTCTTTAATAATAAAAAAAGAATGGGATGAACTTCACCTTTTACTCTATACACTTCCATTTCATTTGATTTTTTTTTTTTAAGAATAATCATGTGTTAGTTTTATATCATACCACTTTAAGAAAATTCCTTGTGCCTCCAGTTCTTTATAGAAACACTTAAAAGTTCATAAAAGTTAACCAGAAATCTTCATGGTTCTCCCAACTTCCATCCTAGCAATGATTTACTTTTTGTGAATTTTGATGTGTCAGTTTTAAATACTTTACTTGAATTATCTCATTTAACCTCACAACAGCCATATAAACTAGGTGCTGTTATTATCATCTCTCCTTTTGATTAAAAAATTTGTTCCCAATATCCACTACAACTAAACATATGCCTATCCTAAAATTCAGCAACCCTAGTCTTATGTATATATCCAAGAGAAAGGGAAACATACATCAACCAAGAATCTTGTACAAGAACATTCATAGCCCCAAACTGGAAACAACAAAATGTCTACCAGCTAGAAAATAGATAAACAGACTGTGGTGTTTTCTGACAATTTGTGTCATGGAATATTATATAGCAATAAAAAAGACAAATACTGCAACACACAACAACTTGGATGAATCTCACAGTCATTACGTTGAGCAGAAACTAGACAGAAAAGAGCCCATACTGCATTATTCCATATATATGAAATTCAAGAAAAGGTAGAAGTATTCAATGGCGATAGAGGATATTGGAGGAGTAATTATCTCTGAGGGAGGCACTGACCAAGAAGGGTCACAAAGAGATATTCTGGGATTTTGCAAATGTGCCCCTTAATCCGGGTGGTGTTTACAAGAGTGTATGCTTATGCGGAAGTTCATCAAGCGCACATTCAAGATTAAGATTAATGTACTTGATACAATTATAAAGAAAGAGGGAAGGAGTGAGAGAGCGAATGAGGAAGGAAAGAAGGAAGAAATGAAAGGAGGGAAGAAGGAAGAAAAAAGCAAGGAAAGAAGGAGATAAAGAGAGAGAAAGAAGAAAGAACTCGTCCACAGTGACACTGCGTATGAGCAGAAGCCCATATTCAAACCCAGGTTAAGGTTGCCAGATCTATTTTTTACAAGACACTCTGTATTTTTTAAAAAAATTTAGATCAGCGTCTTTATTCCAAATTCCCTTCCGTGTGCATATGTCATACATTTGTAATACATTTAGATTCGTTGCCGTAGTCTATATTCTATCCTGCATAATACTGATTGACTTTTTAAAAACATGCACGTAATAAAATATACTGGTTATGTTGTACAGTTCCGTGGCATTTTGCAAATACATAGTTCTTGTATCCAGCTCCATATACCCATACAGAACAGTTCCATCATCTTCCCAAATTCCCTGTGCTACCCCTTTGTAGTCAAACCCTCTTCTCATTCTCCATTCCTGGCAACTGCTAATCTGTTTTTGTTTCCTACAGTTTTGCCTTTTTCAGGATGTCCTATGAATAGAGTCATACAATATGTAACTTTTGGGTCTGGCTTCCTACAGTTAGCAAAATGCATTTAAGATTCATTTATGTTTTTGTATGAATCAATCATTTGTTCTTTTTTTTAATCTCTCAGTAGTTTTGATTAGTAGTAAATGTTGAATTTTGCGAAATGCTTTTTCTGCATCTATTGAGATGATACAGTTTTACTTCTTTAGTCTTTTATATAGTGAATTATACTGATATTTAAATGTTGAACCAGTCTTGCTTTTGTGATGTGAATACATCACGTTGTGTGCTTGATGTATTCTTTTCATGTATCACTGGATATAATTTGTTAATATTTTGAGTTTTGTTTCTACATTCACGAGGAATACTGGTCTGTAATTTTCTTCTTTTGTAACATGTTTTCAGGTTTTAATACTAGTATAATCCCATTTTCTTTTTTACTTAATTTTAATTTTTCATTTTTCAATTACAGTCGACATTCAATATTATTTTATATTAGTTTCACGTGTACAGCATAGTGGTTAGACATATATATAATTTACAAAGTGATCCCCCCAATAAATCTAGTACCCACATGGCATCATACATAGTTATTACAATATCATTGACTATGCTGTACTTTACATCCGCATGACTATTTTGAAGTTACCGATTTGTACTTCTTACTGCCTTCACCTTTTCACCCATCCCCCAACCCCTCACTCATCTGGCAACCACCAATTTTTAGTCTGTATCTATGAATCTGTTTGTTTTGTTTTGTATTTCCTCTTTGGAGAATTGTCTGTTCAGGTCCTCTGCCCATTTTTAAACTGGATTGTTTGGTTTCTTTTTTTGGTGTTAAGTTCTATGAGTTCTTTAAAAGCTTTGGATATTAACCCCTTATTGGATGTGTCATTGGCAAACATCTTCTCCCATCCAGTAGGTTGTCTTTTTGTTTTGTTGATGGTTCCTTTTGCCATGCAAAAACTTTTTAGTTCGATGTAGTCCCATTTATTTATTTTTTCTTTTGTTTCCCTTGCCCTAGGAAAGGGAATATATATATTACTAAGAGCAATGTCAGAGAGTTTACTGCCTATGTTTTCTTCTAGGAGTTTTAGGATTTCATGCAAGACACTCTGTATTTTATCTGGCGACCCTCATCTAGGTAATCTGTATCCAGAGCTGGAGCACTCAGCTACCACACTAGAGAGCTTAACTGAGTGAAAGTAGTCCCTGTGTGGTGCCCAAGGCCTCTTAACTGAGGGGCCTCGGGCACCACACAGGGACTCCCCACACAGCTGGACTGGACGTGGGCTGTGGCTTCAGAGTCCTGAGATGTGTGCAAAAAGCATATTCAGTATTATTATTTAATCTTGGAAAATGAGGTGGGGAGACACCTATTGTTTTTCAGTGGTCCCCAATCTTTTTGGAACCAGAGACTGGTCCTCCTGTGAGAATCTAATGCCTGATGATCTGAGGTGGAGCTTAGGCGGTGATGCTGGTGCTGGGGAGCGGCTGCAAATACAGATGAAGCTTTGCTGGCTTGCCCACTGCTTACCTCCTGCTGTGTGGCCCAGTTCCTAACAGGCCACAGACCAGTACCAGTCTACAGCCTGGGGTTTGGGGATCCCTGGTTTACATGATACAAACTACAGAAAGTAAAGTTCCACAGAATATTCTTGGAATAGCTATTGGAATGAGTAGAAGGTATCTCCAAGGAGGGATGTGAAAATTTTTAAAATCTTTATCAGAAGGAGCCATGAGTTTAAAAAAAAAAAAAAAAAAAAAAGGTCCATCCTAACCCCTGCTAGTCAGCTCGTGGCCCATCAAGGGTCTCTTGTGGACCAGAGCACCTTAGAATCTAAGCTTGTAGCAGTGAGCACAGCTTCAGTGGGCTCATGCCAGGGTGCTTCTAGACACTTGTCAGGGGGTAGGGGTAAAAAAAAAAAAATAGAAAGAAAGAAAGAAAGAAAGAAGGAAGGAAGGAAGGAAGGAAGGAAGGAAGGAAGGAAGGAAGGAAGGAAATAAAGGAAAGAAAGGAAAAGAAAAAATTGAGAAACATTGGCTAATTGAATCTGTCCATTTTACAGTTGGGTAAACTAAGGCCCAAAGAGAGGAAGGTATTTGTTCTAAATCCCACAGGGATATAGGGCTCACTTCAGTAGTTGTAAGGCCCTTAAGAAAGTACTCAGAAGTCCAAAGTTTGCTGATCGTGACAGAAAGCACCAAAGAAGTTTTGGAAGCAATTTCTGTTTATTTGGCTGGAGTTTTAGGAACCAAAGATCTTTCTGATGCAGGTTAATAAACAACATTGCCTCCTAGCAGGTTGGAAATACACTCAGGTCAGGGCAAAGGAATCATTCACCAGGAGAATTCTCTGCAGGAGGCAGAACTTTTTTGTACTCAAATCTATTTGTCTTTTTCCCTTTATGGTTTCTGCCATTAACGTCATATTTAGGAACCCTGCTTTCCCCCATCTGCCCTACACTGACTTTCTAGAACATTTGAGAGTTTTGATATATTTAAATATTTGATTCATTTGGAATTAATTTTGGAGACTACAGAGTGGGGGATGGGGACCCAGCTTTATTTGCTAGCCAATGGCACCGAAATGGTTGGTTGAGTCACTCACATCTTCTCCACTGATACCTACCTGCTTTTAACATTCACTAAACTTTCCTGTGAGTTTGGATCTCCATCGTAGTCTGTTAATCTATCTGAGTCTTTCTAAGCCAGTGTTCATTCCGTCTTAATTTCTGCAGCTTTGTCGCATGTTTAATATCTGGTAGAACAGATCCCTTCTCTTTACTCTTCTTTTTTGGAGTTTGCCTACCCCTTCTCCCACAGTTAGCTTCGTGGGGGAGTTAGTCATTAAGACGAGGACTCTAGAGCTCACCAGTCTCAGTTGCGCTCCCTACCTTTGTGATCTTGGGCTGGTACTGAAGGAAACCAGAATGAAATCAGGAGGCCCATGGCAGGAGGTCCAAGAGCACACACTGTAGTGTCAACCTCTAGCTCCACCCCTCATAGTCCCCAGGATCTCAGACAAACCCCCTTGAAGCCTCATATGTAGAACTGGGGGGAGAAGGGGTTAATAAAATTTTCTTACTATTGGAAAAATAACTAGAGATTTTCTCTTATTGTGGAATTAAGATGAAACTGATAGTCACAGGGCACAATGCAGAGGGTATGTCCAGTAAATACGTTAAACAAAATTCAACTGAATACAGTTTTAAAGATTTTATTGGCTTTATTCAACAATTCATGAATTGGACAGCACCCAATCTAGCAGGCAGAAAGGAGCTCTGAGGAGCTGGACAAAATGAAAGACTTTTATAGGCAGAAGGGAGATGGAACAAGGAAGTTATATGTACCAGGCAAAAAAAAAAAAAGCAGATTGGTTATTACAAGTTATTTTCCTTTAGAGAATGGCAAGGCTGTATCAGGCAGATTTCCTAACTGGTACTGATTAGGCAGTTCCTGGTTGACTGGTTTAAGATTCCATTTCTGAGAGAGCCAAAACTGTAATTAAATTAAATCTAGGTTTGATGACGTGGGGCTTAGCATAAGCAATTCTATTTTGGGCCTGTTGTTTTTAACAAATGTTAGCTTGTTCAATATTTATTTTAAACAAAAGTTAGCTTGTTTGATAACAAGTGCTATTATCTCTTATCAAGATCCCTTACACCCAGAAAATTAGGTTGAGATTTTCATTGGAATTGCATTTAATTTAATTTAGAGATTGATAATTCTATTATGGTGATTCTTTTCATGCAAAAACAAATCATCTCCATTTCTTCATTTATGTCTTCTCTTTTGTTGTTTAGTAGAGTTTTCTAACTCTTCATATTTTTCTTCCAAAAACTGGGATCCTACTCTCATTGTACATATACTGTTCGGTGACCTGCTTTATTTTTCTCTCGCTTAACATTTTATGAAACTTTTTATGCAGTAGTACACTGTTTTATAACATGTTTTATATGGCTGCTGTATTCATTTTCTATTGCTGTATAACAAATTACCTCAAAATCCAGCAACCTAAAACTGTAATCGTTTATGATCTCACACATTTTCTGTGAATGTGAAATCTGGGAGCAGCTTCACTGGGTGATTCTCTCTCAGTGTCTCTCACAAGACTGCAGTCAGACATTGCCATGGCTACAGCCTCATCTGAAGGCTTGGTAGTAGCTGGAGGGTCCACATTCAAGGTAGTTCCCTCACATGGCTGGTAGGTTGGTGGTAGCTGTTGGCAGGAGGCTTCAGTTCCTCATCATGAGGATCCCTTTCCATAGGGCAGCTTGAGTGTCCTCATGACATGGCAGCTGGCTTGCCCCAGACTGAGTGGTCCAAGAGAAAGCAAGATGGAAGCCACAGCATCTTTCATGACCTAGCCTCAAAAGACATACACTGTCATATCTGCAATATTCTTGGAGTTATAGACTAGAGGGCTCCACGAAGGCATGGATGCCGGGAGATGTGGATCATTGAAGGCCATCCAGGAGGGCCATTATATGCATATACCAAAATTTATCTAACCAATCACCTCTCATGGGATGGTTAATCATTCTCTCCTATAAGCTGGTCAGTGTATTGCCTGTGGTCATACAGTGAGTCAGAGGCAGAGTCAGGATAGCCCAAATCTTGTGAATACACCCACTGCAGAAGGGAGGGGAGGCCTGAAGGAAAAATCCAAGAAACCAGATTCTATCAGTGGGGAGTAGAAGAGGGGAACTTTCAACCAATTCCACACAGGGACAAGGATTTCTTGGCTGCCTGGTTGCTGATGCCTTGGATACCAGTGACACTTGGACACTGTAGGCCAAGTGGCCAAGGTTTTGAGTCCCAGAATACCATACCCTACATGCAGGGGCACATCCGAACTGTCACCTCTCAGACTAGAATGACCTATAACCTACACATGGGCCATGGGGTCTTTTCGGCCTGGGTTCAAATCCTATCTCTGCTCTAAGCCTCAGTTTCTACGTCCAAAGAAGTGATAATATTAGATATATTAGTTTCCTAGGACTGTTGTAACAAAGTACTACAAACCGGATGGTTCATACAGTAGAAATCTGTTGCCTCACAGATTTAGAGACCAGAAGTCTTAAATCAAGTTGTTGGTAGTGCTGGTTCCTTCTGAGAGCTGTGAGAATCGGTTCTATGCTCCTCTCCTAGTTTCTAGGGTTTGTGTTCCTTGGCTTATAGTGGGAAAATGCCAGTCTTCACATAGTGACTTCCTGGCGTCTCTGTCTCTAAATTTTCTCTTTTCATAATGACACAGTCGTATTGGACTAGGGCTCACCCTAATGACCTTATCTTAACTTGCAGACATCTGCGCAGACTCTATTTCCAAATAAGGTCAAATTCACGGGTCCTGAGGCTTAGGATTTTAACATTCAATCTCACAACCGGCCCATGAGATAAGTACTGTTATTCTTATCCCCTTTACAGAGGAAGACAGTGAGCCTCCGACAAAGGAAGTGCCAGACCTGGCTCCCAAAATGGGGGTAGTTTGAACCAGGTAGATCCCAGGATCTCTACGCCTCCATAGTGGGGTTGTCTCGTCTGCTCAAATGTCACTTTGGCCAGATGCTTCTGCTCATATGTCACCTTGGCCAGAGGGTTCCTTGACCACTTGCCTAAACAGCCCTCAACTCACCCTTTTCCCTTACCCTGCTTTGTTTTTCTCTCAAGCCCTTTTTAACTATTTGACATTATATTTCATTTACTTAACATTTATCTATGCCTGTCTCATTCTAAGAACTACACCAATATGAATTCATTTAATCACAACCTATTTTGCATATATTATTGTAAATACACTTGCTTATGTGGTGTTTGATTTCATCCCCACCTTGTGTGGATGCCCTCAAAGGACACTGACTCTGTTACATTCACTAATGGACCCCGAATTCCTAGACTAGTGCCTAGCAGAATGTAGGTACTCCATAAATGTTTGTTGAATGAAAGAACTGAGTGAATGAAAAAATGATATAATATCCAAGAAACGCCTGAAACATAGTGGATTATGACATTATAATGATTTTTTTTTTTTACAGTAGGTTGGTTTTTATATTCATTTCTTACAGCTGCTGTAACCAATTACCAGAAACCTAGTGGCTTAAGACAACAGAAATTTGTCGTCTTATAGTTCTAAAGGTCAGAAGTCTAAAATGAAGTTGCCTGCAGGGCCCGTGCTTTCTGGAGACTGATGGGCGAAACTATTCTCTTGTTTTTCTGCTTCTGGAGGCCGCCTGCATTCCTTGGCTTGTGGCCTTTCTCATATCACTCCAGCCTCCCGCTTCTGTTGTCAAACTTCCTACTCCTCACTCTTATTCTTCTGTCTCATTCTTATAAGGACCCCACCTGGATAATCCAGGAAATTCAGGATAATTTCCCCTTCTCAACATCCTGAATTTAATCACACCTGCAAAATCCTCCTCACCATGTCAGGATGCAGATTCACATGTTCTAGTGACTGGAGTATGGGCATATTTGTGTGTGTGTGTGTGGGGTGTGCATTATTCAGTCTACCAGGGCTTTACTGCCTCTGAATTTCATTTCTGAATAAATGAGAAGAAATTGCAAATTAATTGCTGTAAGAAGGAAATTATTAGCAGCGTTCTCTTCCCTTTCCCCCTCCTAGGCTGTCCTGAAAGAACCTCTGTCTTTTGCCAGAGTCCTAAAGTGGAAAAACGTGGGTTCAAATACCAGCTTCATCACTCTCTAGTGACCGTGGGTGTGTGACTTAACCACTCTGTGCATCAATTCCCTCATCCATGAAATGAGAATCACAACAGTGACAAAAAAATAAATAAAGAGGCCTAACTCAGTAACCGGCACAGGGGCTGCAGGAGCAGAGATAAGGGGTACCTAATCTTCCCGGAGGAAGTGACCCGGGAGCTTGAATGGGGGACGTTTACATGTTAATAAACAATGTATCCCAACACAACTTGCAAATCACTCTGCATTACACCTGGCAGACAGCAAACAACCAATGACTTGTTGCAAATTGAGCTGAGACTCCAAGGAGGAGGTCAAAGATAAATAATGATGAAAAGAAATAGTATGATGATACCAAATAAAAAGGGCTCTCTCCACTGGATGCAAGGACACTTTGGAGGGGCCTCTTCCGGCCGGCTCCACTCCTCCACCCATGGGGTTCCTCGAGGTCTACATACTGAGGGCAAAGGGCTTTCACTTCTCTTTTCCCCTTTCCACTCCTCTTACAGGAATTAAGCTTGTGGGCACTTTTCGTCAAAGGAGTTTAGAATGACCAAAATTTTAAATAAAGACAGGGTCAAATCAAAACAGGATAAGTAAAAGTGCCTTGTGTCATATTGAATCTTGAGGAAAAAGGAATGACCAGTAATACAGTACTGATCCTGGCTTTATTCTAAAATGTTGCTATTGCATGCATTGTGAATTTTTAACATAAATTTTGTTTCTCTAAAATGTTGCGTTAAAATATTATTTCTCTTGGTTACTGAGTTTTGGGGTTTTTTTGGGACTCCCTTAAATTTGTGCCCTCTCCCTTGTCCCATCCCTGCTCCTGAGGTTTTTCTTAGGAATCACATGACGAGATAGAGAGTTATGACAATGCCAGTGATCCTTGCTGTGTGTTTGAGGGTAGAAGGTGAGGAAGGCTATGGAAACCTGGAAAGTACACTGCATCCAGCCTAGGGGTCAGGAGAGCTTTTAGGAAGTGGTATCTGGCAAGAGTTAGTTGTGGGAGGGAAGAGGGTCTCTCATCTGTAGGAGGAAGTGAGAGGGGTGGGGATGGCCTCTGGAAAAGTAGGGGCCAGTGGGAAGGTAGCCGGAGCCTGGGCCAGGGGGATTAGGGTTGAGTGCTGTTGGGGTGGCAGGATCGGATCTTGGTAAGAGTTTCTTGATGGATCGAAGAGGAAGAGAACAGAGCAGTGAGGAAGACTTGACATTTGTGTAGGTAGTGGTTCTCCCACTAGAGTCCCCAGGACCATTAGCAGCACCTGGGAATTGTTGGAAATGCAAAATTTCCAGCCTCCCTGAAAATATAGTGAATCAGAAATTCTGGAAGATGGGGCCTATGAGTCTGTTTTCTCAAGGGAATTCTCAAGCACTAATTTGAGAACCACTGGCCTAAGGTTCTCAACCCTAAAAACCCATACCCTTGTTACAAATAGTTTATAATAAATAGTTGCTTTACTCACTGGAAACAAATTTATAGATAATAAAGCTCACCTAGACATGTCATCTAAAAAATCAAAATCTGTAATGCTCTAACATAAAAGAAAAATAAGTCATAACAAAACAACATACATTTCAATATGTAAAGGCTTGGGCATAGCTCCCCTGGAAGACACAGGGAAGCCTCAGAAGCTTGTGTATGTTTTTAATGAATGTGTTTATATTTGAGAAGTATGATATCACTAGTCAATTGAATACTGTCCATGATTTTGTCTGATACTGGACATTTAAAAATAAGTGCTAAATAAGTATGGCAGTCTGTCCACCAGGAGCGTAGCTATAAGTACAGGTACTTTGGGTGGACTGCTCTAAGATTAGGAGTCATTGCCATCTATAAACTCCTTTTCCCAAATGGTGACCAACTCCTGACAAAGCTCCCAAACAGAACAAAGTATATTCTTCCCTTTAAACATAGTTGCATTTCTGAAAATTCAGTAAAAAATACATTGTGCTAATATATAAAATGGAGTTAGATTCTGGCTTCAGGTAATTAGGAATGGGGTTTTCACCCATACAGGTGTCTTGTGGGAATGGAACAATTCTCCTCTGGGGGGACCATCCAGTACATTGTAAGACATTTAGCATTCCTGGCTCCTGCCCTCTAAATGCCAGTAGTGCCAATAGCTCTATCTTCCCCACTGGAGAGACAATCAAAAAATTTCCCCAAAAAACTGCTCCATAGGTGCTATAGTGCCTCTCATCGAGAATCACCTGTTGCTGAGGGCCAGACCCCAGGAATATATAGGGGGTCCCAGCTCTTGGACTTGGGAGAGGCTGGGAGAGCCTGGGGGCAGCAGAGATCCAGAAGGCTGCCTGGGTTTCTGGTTAGACAGTAAAAGGGATGGTGGAGACAGTTTGCTATGATAAGGAGCAGGATTGGACCACTACATCAGGGGGTGCTTGTGCAATGTGGGCATGGAGACCGAAGTGAGGGAAGGGATTTGGGATGAAAGAGAAGTTTCTTATTACCAAGTCAAGCCAGTACCACCTTCTTGGTATCTCACTCCCTGTCCCTCTCCATTCCAATACTGGTCACCTCTCTTAAGATGACAACAGCGACCCTCTTGCTAATCTTCCTTCACTCCTTTGTCCCACAGTCCATTCTCCATGCAGCAGCTAGAGCTTTCTACAGTGATCCCTGACTCTTGACACTTTTTTCTCAGGAAAGCCTTCTCTGATATCCCCGCTCCCTGACACCCTCTCCCTGCCAAGAGTTGGCTGGTGAGGAATAGAGTGAAGAAATAAAATGGAGTCACTACAGTCAAGATGCCAAATTACTAAAATCAAGTAGGTTGAGGTATGAGGAAATTGTTCTATTCTTGTTTTAACTAGCCTGGGAACTTAAACTTTTGAACTTTCCAGTCCTGTGTAAATGCCTGGTTATACATCAGGTTATACACCAGGTAAACCTCTGATTACCCCCAAAAGACTCATGTTTCCAGACTACCTGGCATCTATTATCCAGACTGCCTCTCATCTGACTGGTAATGGTCCTGGACCAATCCTAGGGCTAAGAATGCAGAACTGGTTATTCTCACGAATGCACTTTATAGTATAAGAACTCATCTTTCTTCTTTGCAATACTTCTGGGTTTTTGCTTAGCTGTGTTTCAAGTTTGCAATCCTGAAGACCCTTGAATAAATCTTTATCATTTACTTCTAGCCAAAGCCACTTGATACATTTA
>NW_011889103.1:754048-755140 GCF_000151845.1 Pteropus vampyrus | reverse complement strand
CTTATTGTACTGTAATCACCTGTGTTATGTAAGATGATAAAATGTCAAATCTATCCCTGACCTGAATCTGTGTACCCATTTCTTACTTGCAGTAAATGGCTTAGTCATTTGTTTCAGGGCCTCTTGCTGAAGTCTTCCTATAGGCTCAGTGCTTTCTGGCACAACACATTGCTGTTAATTAGAACGTGTTTTCTGTTCCTATTTTTCCCCTCAAATTTAATGCCTTTTCCATCTTAACCAAGCACTTATCATGCACTGTGGCTGTAACTTTTGCAGTTTGACTGCAAAACCAGCACAAATATCTTTTTCCTTCCTCATATTTTCAGTAACACAAGTTCGTTCTTACTATAGATCTTAGCAACCTCAGCATACAATTTTTTTCAGCATATAACTTTTTTCTTTCCTTACTGAGAACTTTCACCTTGTCACTTAAAGGAAACACTTTACAGCCTCTCTTTGGCATGTCTGAATTGTGATTTTCACTACTCTAGAACTTTGGGGCCATTAATTAGTAAAATAAGTGTTACTTAAACACTAGCATTGTGATCCTGAAAGAGTTGATCACAGTTGATCTGATAACTGATGACTAAGTGACTAACAGGCAGGGAGCCACTCTGGACAATGGGATAATTCAATTATTGGTGGGACCAAGCTGGATGACTTGAGATATCATCACATTAGTCAGACTCACGCACAATTTAAAGCTTATGAGTTGTTCATGTCTGAAATTTTCTTATTGTTTTCAGAGCGCAGGTAAGTGAAATCAGGAAAAGCGAAATTTCAGGTAAAGGGGGACCATTGTAATGTGTTTCACCTCTGTAAAACTTCCAGAAGGCAGGCCTAACTTATTTGCTCACTGTTCAATATTCCATGCCTGACAGTAGGTGCTGAATAAATATTTCATAAATGAATGAATGAGTTTCTACAAAGATCCCGTCGCCAGTGCAGCTGGCCTCCGGAGGCGGGGTGGCGGACGTGCTGGCGACCGCGCGCCGCGGGGTTTGAAGCCGAGGGCCTGGCACGCAGGCGAGGGCGCGTGTGTGGGGCGCGCGGGAAACGTGACTGGTTCGCCGAGGCTTCCAGCGCCGCTGG
>NW_011889103.1:713760-753533 GCF_000151845.1 Pteropus vampyrus | reverse complement strand
CGCCGCTCTACGACCCAAACGGACTCGGTGACTGTGCGGGAAACTGACTGTGACCCCCGTCTGGGTGTGACTGTGCAGACACTGTGTGTGTGCGTGTGTGTGTGTGAGTGTGACAGTGACCCCCATCTGAGGCTGACTGTGCGGGAGACTGGATGTGCACCTGGGACTCCCGATTGGGTGACTGTGCGAGACTCCGGTTCTGAGATTTGTGACCCTGTGGCTGGTCTAGGCCCTTTTCCTGAGCGCCTGGCTGTGTGTATGTGAGATTGTGTGTGACTCTGGCCTGTGTACTGGGAACTGTGCTTATGATGCTGTGAGAGGCCACCAGGATGCCCCGGTGAATATGAGAGTGTTTCCCTGACTGCTCATCTTTGGAGTTTTAGCTCTTCGTGTCTGTGGCTGTGCCCCTCTGGGCCTGTGTCACTGTGTGACAGCAACTGAGCTCAGGGTGCTATGTGACTGTGTTATGTCTTTGTGTGCAGCTGAGTCTGAGTTTTCTCTTTTCGTAGTATCATTCCAGACTTCATGTTTACCGTGCATCTTGGCTGTGTGGTGGAGGCGGATTCTGGGGTTTCTATGGTTGCATGGGTACGTTTTGGAGCTACATGGCTGCTCTGTGCAGGTTCCTGTGGGTTTGCGTGTGACCAGGCTGCTTCTTGCTCTGAGGTCGATTGAGGTTGGACCTCTTAGTCAACAGTTGGGCTGGACTCTTCTAAGCTGGGGCCTCAGGCCTCTGAGCAGGTCACTCCTGCAGCTGCAGGGCGGACCCTCTCCTCCCCACTCCTGCCCACCTTTTCTTGGAGAACCGGTTAAGGCCTCTGGTCTAAACTCATATCCATAGCAAGGCCTGAATACAGAGCAGCTGGAGGACGAGACTGTGGACTGTTTAGAGAAGGGAGAGAAAGCTGGAGGAGGAGCCCTGCAGGCCCAGGAAGTGGCCCCGCCAGAGTCTGGGTGATTCAGGCCTCTTTGTGGAGGAATTTGACTGATAGCATGGAAAGGTTTCTGTGCGTCTATAGGGACAGAGATGAGGACCTGGATTTGGTTTAGCAGCCCTGTCTGTCCCACTGGCTCCTGGCAGCGTAGCTCTTTAGCCTGTTTTGCTGGGACTGGCAGGAACATTTCAGAGAGGCTGCCCCCTCCTCTGGAGGAGAGGCCACCAATGAATTATCTTGTCTGCAGACAGAACATTCTGACAGTCCCTCCTCTGCACGCTGAGAAAGAACATTGGTGGCCAGTTGCCTGCAACTGAAAAGTCAGGCTTGCAGTAGCTTGTCTCCTTCCCACAGAGACATCTGTTCTTCTACATCATTCTTATTACTGCTGTCTTGCAGTTGACAAAGTACTTCCATGCACTTAATCTCATGTTCCTTCCTTAGAAACTATGTGAGATGAGTGAAGAGTTCAGCTTCAGAAAGGTTATACAGAGGGTCTCTTGGCTTGGGTCTCTGATTCTAAACTTTTGTGTTATACTTGATTTATTCCTGCCTGCGACACATTAAACATTTTTTATTTTATTTTTTAGCTGAGGTATCATTCACATACCATAAATTCACCATTTTAAAGTATACAATTCAGTGGTTTTTAGTATATTCACAAAGTTGTGCAACCATCACCACTAATTCCAGAACATTTTCCTCACTCCAAACAGAAACCCACATCCCTTAATCATCATCACCCACAGCTTCTGTTCCACCCACCCCCACCCTACCCCGCTCTCACTAACTCTAGGCAACCACTAATGTACTTTCTGTCTCTATGAATTTGCCTATTTTGGGCATTTCATATGCATGGAATGATATATGTGGTCTTTTGTGTCTGGCTTCTTTCACTTAGCATCATGTTTTCAAGGCTTATCCATGTTGTGGCATATGTCAGTACTGCATTCCTGTTTATTACCAACTAATATTCCCTTGTATGGATAGACCACATTTTGTTGGGCATTTGGTTGTTTCCACCAGACAAATTTTAAATTTTATAGAAAATATTATTTTCACAAGGTGCCAATGACCTGATAAATATAGAGTAAAACTTGGCCAGCTTTTATTTGACTTGAGTAGATCGGCAGCATTAGTCACCCAGTGAGTGAGCAGAGACTGGGATGTCCCCTGGAAGGCAAGGCTTTCTTCCAGATGGGCTGGGGCATGAAGAAGCAAGACAGAATGGCAAGTGCACGCACATGGGCACAGAGTCAGGAGACAAGGGGCTGGGCAGCCCTGCCTCTAGCCTGACCTTCCTTGGGTTACTTCCCTTCTCTGGGCCTCATCTGAAAGGGCTGGCTTCCTTCTTGTGTGTGGTTCTTTGACGTATGTAGCTTGCTTCTCTGGAATCACTGACCTTATGTTGCCTTTCATCATGAGAATCACAAAGAGTGACCGAGAGTTAAATAGTCTTGAATTCAAACCCCCAGATCACTTCATCACTTATCAAAATCCTTCACCCAGTTAGAGACACTTAGGGCAGCTGTTTCCTGACCCAGGCTGTCCTGCTGCATGGTGTGGGGACAGAAGGAAATCACAGCCTGGTCAGCAAAACAATGCTCATCTCTTCATCGCCCCCCCGCCCCCCCGCTCCGCCCAATCTTAAATTATCTCATTTATGTCATTTTACTGTTAATCTTATCTCATTCCTTTGTGAGAACTGGAGAGAGCACAAGAATAGATAAATCAATAACTTTCAGAAATGGATTGTCACACTGTTATTTTTGACAAATGTTCAAGGTGACTAATTTCCCTGGGCAGATCTTCAGTCTCTCTTTTGTGGTTGGATTAAGGTCTCTCAACCTTTGCATTTCTGACATTGGGTACCCAAAATTTTCGGTTGTGGGGGGCCTTCTTGCGTTTTGTAGGATGTTTAGTAGCACTCTGTTCTTTACCCACTAGATGCCAGTAGCATACTCCAAAAACTGGCTCCAAACATTGCCCAGCGTCCCCTGCTGAGAAAAATTGTCCCAGGGCAAGAATCACTGGGTTAGACCCAACATTCTCTTCTAAGTTTGTGGTGGTTGTTGTGTGAGTGGTTTTGTGTGTGCTTCACTTTCAGGACTGAAGATCATGGCCCTGTGGTCAGCAAAGCACTCCCTGATTTTTTCACTTCTTCAGTGTGGGGTAGGGAGCGTGAGAACTAACTGGCCACCAGTGTATGCCTCTGCTTCATACTATACATACATTATCTTAATAAAATTTAGGGACTCCAGGACTCTCTGGTGTGAGTCTTGCTGCCCAGACCCCTCCTTGCATTAGCTCTGTACCCTTTTCCCATCCCTTTTGGCTTCTGTCTGGTTTCTGTCCTCGATCAGCCTTGCATCTCTCCCAGCCATCACTGCTTTCCAGGTTTCTCTTTCCCATTCAATAGGCTCCTCTGTGTAACATACAAAACATGCCAATTCCCAATGGTATAGTTGTTTGGGGATGTGTGTGTGTTTTCTTCTCATTTCAGTTTTCTCCATGAAAGAAAAAAAAAGAAAAATTGCAATTGGGGCTTAAGTCAAGGTTACTTCTAGAGCCTCCCCTCTTGGCCTTTTAACTTTTAGAAAATATTAAATGTCCTTTTCTTACATTTATATAAATAAACTAATTGCCTACAAAGTTTTATATTCAACATTTAAGCCTTTTTTAAGAACCTAAGAGCTTTTGAGACCTACAGACAGATAGCCTGATCCTGGCCACTTTCCATTATGAAAGACTTGCCTGGAATGGTTTTTTTAAATTAAAAAAAAAATTTTTTTTTTAAAATTTTTGCCAGTCTTTTGGGGCTTACAGTGGTGTTGATCACCTAGCTATGGCCTAGCTTGAAGAAGGAAATGGATTCTCTGAAAACACAGCCCCCTCCCCTTAAAAAAGAAAAACAGGATAAGATCCAAAATAACCCTGGAAAGTTGAGAACTGAGGGCTGGACGATTGTGTTAAGCAACAGTGCCAGATAGTAATGTTCACTTACCAGCTATCGATCCATGATACTGTGGAAAAAATGTGGATAAACCTTGGGAAACCTCTAAATTCCTCCGTGGAAATGACTCCAAGGACCAGCAGAATGGGGTTGGTAAGGAAAGGGTGCGGTTGTTTAGAAATACCCAGGTTTCCTGGACATCCGTATCTTTTTCGGACTCCAGAGCAGAAAATGTGAGACTTGTGTCTGAGGCTTGTTGCTCATGGTGTCTATGGTGTGACAGTCTCTTTCTTTCTCTGTAGTTGGAGGTTGGCAGTGATGAAGATCGAAAGTTAAACCTCAGGTAAGCAGACTTTTAATTTTTTGTTCTTAAATCTTCCAAGCAGGTAAGAAATACTCTTGTTTCTTTCTGAAAGGGAGAACCCTCAAAAAAAAAACCAAAAAAACCCACAACAACACCAATTTTTTAGTAGTTCTTTAAAAATTATACATATGTTCTGCTATAAACAGCTTTAAAAACATCATATAACATTTAGAAAAGAAAGAAAACAATTGCCATTCTGCCACTCTTGCTTTAACTATTATGAACATCTTTATGTGTTTTTTTTTTCCAGATTTTACCCTTTGCTTTAAAAAAATAATTATGTAATATGCTCTCACATTTCTGTCCTGCTTTTGATAAGGTCTTCCTTTTGAGGTAAGCACATTGCTGATTTGAAACAGACATTCAGGCCCCTAAGTTTATTAATTCAAGGTGGTTTTGTGTGTGTGAGCTTGTGAGAAATCTTTAGCTATGCTCATTTTAAAAGTTCCTGAAGCTGTAATCCTTAGTTGCTGTATTCACTAGTAAACACCAAAAGCATTTTTTGTTCTTCCTTGCCAAAAATTAAGGCTTTCCCTTTGGGTATTTTATTGTTTTACAGAAGATTTAGCGCTTCATTATATAACATATTCCTCTGCACCAAAGAGCCATTCTTAAACTCTGACTCTTAAGAGTTTAAAAAAGTAAACAGAGTTTCAGGGATATTGTTCTTTAAAAAAAAAAAAAAAAGTCGATTTCATCTTGTGAGGAGGAGGAAAATTAATTAGAAAAGGAAATATGTGTTCAGAAACTAGGGTCAACCATTTGTTACTGAGAGCAGGATGTTCTCCTGGTTAAACTGAGAAGCAGAATGCAGAAGTGGTAGAAATATATTTGGCCTGTTTTCGAAGTTTCTGTGTGTTTGAGGGAGGGAAAATACTCACTTTTATTGTGGCGCACATTATTTCCAAAGATTGTATTGAAAAGGAAATAACAGCCTGCAAAAATCAGATGTCTTATTTCAATTGCCAGGTCCTTATTTTAATGTTACATGCAAGGAATGATGAGCAACAGCGGCAAATTTACTCTTTCGCCTAGGATTTTCGGTTGCTCAGGGTCTTGGTCAGGGCTGGAAGGCTGGATTCAGCTGGATTCCCAAGTGGGGGCAGTAGTGGGCTATGCTGTAGATAACACTGGCCTTCAGCTCTCTGCTTGGAGGCAGAGAGGGGAAGAAGTTAAACTATGCTCCTAGGAGGCTATTCAGGGGGCAGAAGGGCTTGCTGACCATTGTGTAGGACCCTCAGAGCAGCTTCAGGCATTAGTCTTCCCGTCCCAGCCTCCCTCCAGCCCTTACCCGGAGTCAGAATCTCTTCCACCCTTTGACCCGCATCCCTTTCTTCAGGGCTGTTGCCCAGGAGTTAGATCGCTCACTTAGATTGTCTTTGGGGCAAAGAGCTATTTTTTTTTTTAATTGCCTTTATTTAGCTGACAGCATAGTGTTTTGAATTGTTTTCAGTTAATAAGAATTTACAAATAGCAGTGATATGAAAATGTGTATGTGCCAATAAAAGGCCCCTTTCTCTGCACAGTTTGGAGCTGGAGAGGACTTACAAGGGGAAAGGAAGTAGTGTGTCAGCAGCTCTATGTATTTGCATATTTAATCCCACAACAACCCTAAGGGGATGGGGTGGGTATTTTCCCAGTTCACAGGTGAGGAGCCTCAGGCCCCCAGTTGCCTATGGAACATATTTGAAGTGAGGCCTCTGTGCTTCTAACACTTGAGTTTATTATACTGCTCTGCCTTCTGCGACCAGTTTAGTTGTTTGGTTAAATCAGCTGTCTTGGACGTGTAGGTGAGGGAACTTGCCTAATGTCACCCAGGTGGTTAGAGGCAGTGCCAAGCCCAGAACTGAGGACCACCACTAACTCGTGGCAGTGCCTCCCAGGATGTCAGATCAGTATGATGACCACTGTGAGTCCCTCCTCACTGCTTTCAGCATGTCCCCAATGGCTCTGTCAGCACTGGGAGACCCTACGCTGGAGTTGGGGACCTGGTTCTGAACTTATCCTCTCAGGTTCCCTTTTCAGTCCCTTTTCACTCACCTTGACGTTTCAGTCCCCCTTGTTAGGCAGGGGACACCATCCTGCTTTCTAACCCTTCTAGCCAAACAAGAATAGTTCTGATGTCCTGGTTTAAGCTTTGGCTGAAACTTATTCACATCTGTGTGTTAATTTGTATTTTCAGGCTTTTTTTTTTTTTTTCCAAAGTCTGTCTTAGAGAAGAAAATGTATGGAAAAGTCAGTGGTTTTTGCTTGTCCGGCAGGAGGAGAGTTAGGGAGAGCAGATTTCTCTTTTCTTCAGATTGAACCTGGTGGTAAACTGACGTGATTTAGTTTCTAAGGGATGCTGGTAAGGGAGAAAAGCTGGAGACAGCAGGATAGTCCTCTTTCCTCATCTCCCCCCTCTGTCCGCCCTTAGTTGATAGTTTCATCTTTGGAGTCATCCAAGAAGTTGTCTTTGGCTCACTCATAGCTGCTAAATTGCCGAATCACAGGGATTGGATCTTGTCTCACCTGCCCTCTAGTTTCCCAGCCCCCCTGGTGACAGGTTCTTATACCTCCACCGTTCTGCCCTGGGCCGCACATCAATCCATCCCTCCATCCAGATTCACATATCAACGCTAATCTCAAAGCATCCCTGCGCTTCTTCCAGTCCCCATAGTCTTTTCTGCATTCCGCTTTCACCCTCTCTTGCTGGCCTTTCCTCCCACCCCCTCTTACATGTGCTGTTTTTCAACCCAACAGGAGGTCGCCCTGCTCCCTGACTGTGCTCTTTCTCTAAGCCAGTTCCTTTTTCAGTGGGCTGCAGTCCTCACAGCCAGGTCAAAGTGCTCTCACCCCAATGTTCACAGCTCCCCTCTCTGCAGAGGATGCAAGTAGCTCTTGGCTCCTCCCTCTGTTTCAGGTACCACACCTGCCTGAGGTGGCAGGTACACATGCTTTTGTATCGTCCTTAACTTTTGGCGCTTCCTTTAGTGATAGCTCCTTAGTTTCCTATCTGCACATAGCATCTTAACAGCGTAAATATATTAACTTAGTTTTGAGCCTGCAGTAAATTGTGTACATGTATGAGAAAGAGCAAGCTGGAGAGGAAAGACGTGGGGTTTGGGGTCAGGAGTAGTTTGTGTGGGGCTCCTCGCACAGTCAGGTCCATGATGGGTTTGGAGAACAGTTGCTGCCTTTGGTCTATATAAGATTTTGCTCAGATTGGTGTTAGTGCACAACATAGAATTAGAGGGGCTGACTCCCTGCAAATGCTGTGTCCACCGTGTTTCACTGGGCTGGCCCTGAGAGTGCCACCACTGTGGATGCTCTGTGACTCGGAGCTGCCTAAATCCTTTATCCAGCTACATCTCCGTAATATGCAAATAGGAATGCACACTTTGCAGAATCAATGTTGTACTTCAGACAGTTTCCCTGAAGGCCTTCTGGAAAATGTCTCAGGAACTGATCATCTCCTGCCCAGAATAGAACTGACTGACACAGAGCAGCTTAGACCCTGTTCTTTTGCTCCTCTCCCCTGCTCTCTGTGTGTGCAGACTGCTGCTGGCCTCCGGCAATACCCTTTTGGAAGCCGTGCTGTTCAGACTGTGGGAATTGGTGAGCAGATGGCCCTGCTGGCAGCAGCTCCTGGCTCCTTCGCCATCCTGGGAGCTGCCTCAGCCTGGCACGAGATGTGAGTGGTTGTGTGCCAGTCAGGGCCCCAGGAGAGAATATGGTTGTGTTGTCTCCAGAGTGTGGATCAGGAGTGAAGGTTTTTTTTTTTTTTTTTAAATCCAGTGTTTCTAAGTCAAGTGCATAAAAATGCTCATTAGAGTTTTTTCATTTTTTTCTTGCCTTCCCAAGCAAATGTTTGGGTCAGAGCAGGATTCTGTCTTCTCTGTTTTGTCTGGTTTTAGTGGTAAACTGTAAAGTCCCTTACAACTCTGCCTTTCCCTGTATGTTCCCTTCCCCTTTTGGTCTTGGCCTGGAATTCCCCAGAGGACCCAGTTCTCCTCATAACCTTGTGAAGTGTGGCTGTGCTTTCTTTCCCTCCCCTGTAGTGTCAGGGTAGGGCAGGATTTGGCTTCCTTGTCTCCATTCAGCATCTCTTCTCTTATGCCTGTCCATCCTTTGGGGTTCCTCTCTGCCTTTCTTGGTGATTTCTTAGCCTGGATTTTATTTTCTCTGCTGATAATCTATCTAGTTAAGGCCTGCCAGGTGGTCTTAGGCATCAGCTGCATCCAGGCTCTATGCAGCAGGTTGCTGTATCAGTTAGCTATTGCTATGTAACAAGTTACTACAAACCCTGGGGTCCAAAACAATATCTGGTCATTATCTCACAGTTTCCATTGAATCACAGAATCCTGACACGGTTTAGCTGAGTCCTCTGCTTGAGGTCTTACATGGCTGCAGTCAAGGTGTTGGCCAGGCCTGAAGTCTCATCTGAGGCTTAGGTCCTCTTCCAAGCTCACACTATTCTTGGTAGAATTCATTTTCTTGCTGCCTTAGAAGCCATGGCAGCTTGCTTCTTCAAGGCCGACAGGAGAAACTGCTGCTACAGGAGGGTCCTTTAATGGAATGCCATCACAGGAGTGACCATCACCTTTCCCATGCAGCATAACCCAATTCAGGAGGCAGCTGTGAGACCCTGTCCCCTGGTCCCACCACACTCAGGATAGGGGCTCACCTGGGGCCCCTGCAACATGGTCAGGATCTTGGGCCATCTTAAGAATTCTGCCCACCAGTCTCAGTCCACGGGAGTTCTTGAGATGCCCTCAGCTAAAGTAAACATTCATGTAAACGAGCAGGTTTCCATTCAGTGTTACGGAAGTAGCAGCAGTGTGTTATGTCAAGGTGATGCCAACCAGGAGACGCTCAGCCCTCGTGAGAATAGGCCAGGAGCACCAGGAGCCCACAGGGTTTGACCACCATGCCAGTGACCACGTGTTCTCTCCGCTTGGAACCCACATGCTTGTCCACAGTCAGAGGCATGGCATCTCTTGGATTCCTGCCCACTTTGAATATTTTAGCCTCTGAAATACCATTTTCATTGACCTTTAAACATTTTTTTTCCTTGAATTTTGGTCTTACAGAGAAATAGGCCTAGTTTTGGCTCTGACCTCTGTCACCTCAGCTGCCTATTATATGACCTTGGGCAGGCCTCAGTTCCAATGGGCAAAATCATATGCAGCTTGTACCGTTTTGTCGGAATTAAATGTGAGAGTTACACGAATCCCTTTTCCCACAGTGGACACTCAACAAACACTCCTACCTGTGCCTCCTTCAGGGCCCGATTACTGTGGGTGATTCATGACCCTCCCTTTCTTCCCATAGCCTTTTTCTCTCCTTAGTGTTTCTTTAGGACTTGGTCCTCGCTTTGTAGTGTTAAGTACATAAGTGTTCCCCACTAGCAGAACTGGCTGTATGATTTGTGGAGCCCAGTACAACATGGAAATGTAGAGCCTCTTGTTAAAAAATTAAGAATTTCAAGATGGCAACAGCAGAGCATTAATCCCTCTTGGAGCCCTGAGCCTGGGACCTTGAGCGACTGCACAGGGCGCCTGCCCACCAGACCACGTACCCACCCTAAGGGACAGGGCTTTCCTGTCCTCTGCCCTCCTAATGCCCAGTATGCACTGGATGGGCCATCAAGGCCTTGTAAACGGAATCTTCTGTGTTGGTTTCCCGTTGAGGAACTGAAAGTGGTCATGGACGACATACAGGAAACAAAGGACAGACATTTTTCCTGCAATTTCACCCTGGAGTTTGGTACTGTTAGATAAGTCTCAATACCCCTCTGTCCTAATTTGTCTGCTTATGAGCCATTCATTCAACAAATATTTATTGAGCACCTACCATGTGCCAAGCACTGTTCTAGGAGCTGGGAATATAGCAGTGAACAAAACAAAAAACCCTGCGTGTCCTTGTGGCTGACATTCTGTTGGGGCAGACGAGACAGTGAGGTAAACAAGTACATTAGTGTGTGCGTAGCTGTTAAGAACATAATGCAGGGATAGCAGACATGGAAGTGAATACTTCAAACGTGCCCTGCTCTGTGAGTCGCCTTATGTGCATTATTTTATTTCATCGATGCAAAAATCCTGTCAGGAAGATGCCATTTTTATTCTTATTCTCTGGATGAGAGGACAGAGCCTCAGAGGTAACTTGGCTTGATTTCATTTAGTAGGAAGTGGTAGTGCTGAGACCTTTCATGCTCCATGTCTCTTTGACTTCAAAACTTGTGCTATCGACCCCATAATTCAAGAGCCATCTCTACTAACCCTCCTGCCAGTTTCATATCTCTCACCAGAGGGCAGAGTGGCATTCGTGAGTTTTTCTGAAAAAACTGTGGCTTTGCAGACAGTTCTTCCTACTTGAAACCTAGGGGTCCTACTGTGAGCTGTGTGCTTTAGGCAAGTCCTGCCACCTCCCTGAACTCCACTTAGAGCAAGAATTATCATATATTCCCCTTCCTATATGGTCACCTGGGCAGAATACCCGGGGAATAATGATACTAGTTCTGTTCATTGGGTGCCTGTAGGTGCAAACACTGGATTTGGAACTTTGTGCACTTGATCTTGGTTTGTTGTCACCACGAGCCTGCAAAGTGGGTGCCTGCCTCATCTGAAGAAACTACAGTTCAGAGAGGCCAGTGAGAGGCCAGAGCCAGATTTTGAACATAGGTTGCTGTGTCTCAAAAATACATGTCCTTTCATTTCTTTTCTGGTCCCTCACAGGAGATATGCAAATTTGTATTCAGCGTGTCCCTTCCTGTCCCCAACCCCATGGCTTTATAGGCAGCAGCCTCCCATTGGCTCTCAATTTTAATTATTGGAATATACAAACTTTAAATTCTGAGGCCATTACACTATTTTGCTGTTTCAGTTTATCTCAGATATTATTCCAGGCAGTTTGTTGGAAAATTTGATTGTGAAATCAGAATTTGCCTTCAGTATGTGTTAAATATTTTTGTTGTTAGAAAACTTATCCTAGAGTGGGGTCGAATGAGAATGGAGGCAGAGAATTAATTTGATTCTGTTAGAACTTAATTAAACTTATTATTAAGGTTAACTTAAAATGACTTTTGCTCAGTGTCTAGTAGGTTTTATTAAACTTTCCAAATACCAGTACTTAGACTTCAAAAGAATGCCGCGGGGCCCCTGTCTCATTCTTCCCGAGCACTTAGCGCTCCACGGAAGCATGTGCACACACTAGGAATGCCCGTAGGTGACGATGTTACCAGAGATCACCCTCTTTGTAAATGGAACAAAGCTGTGAGAGGGAGTCCCAAGATGTGTCACCTGCTGTGCAATCTTAGGCAAGTCACTAAATGTCTCTGGGCCCCCATTTCCCCCTTTGTAAAGTGAAGAGACAGATTAGGCGAGGGCTTCCAAATCCAAGAATGAGAGCCAGACCCGCCAGTCTGGTACTGTGCTGCACTGGGCTTCTAACCGTTTTTGGTAGATTTGTAACAGACTGTCAAGAGTTTCTACTTGATTGTCACAGTGAGAGCAAGGTCAGACATTTGTGGGGTGTCTAGCTGAGTTAGGGTTATGGTCTGCCCCTGAGGCAGAGAAAACTAGTGTGACCACTGAGAGGAAGTGGACCCTTTGCTTGGACCCACCTCCTCCTAAGGCACGCCTCGCCCTCAGCAGGACCACGTACACAGCAGCAGCCATTCAAAAAGAGGGAACTCTCGTCTTTAGAGCTGGTCTTTGGCATTTGTTGTGCGTGGTTAGATCTCTGGATTTGGACTGCTTATTAGAAAATTCCTAAGGCTAGGAGAACATCCAAATGAGTCGTTCTGCTTCAAGGAAGGCTGCGATAAGAAAACGGGATTAATCAAAATAGGATTAATCAAAGTAAGGAGAAGCCATCTTCAAGGTGTGCTGAATGATTGGGCCAGGGTAGGGGCAAGACCATGAGCCTGGCCCGTGGGGCTCCCACTTTGAGGATGAGGGAAGTGTTTGCAGCAGTTCCCACGGCAGAGGTGATAGGCTCGCTGCCTCGCTGGCAAGTATCTCAGTGAGATGCACGAGACTGCCGTGTAAATTACAGAGGTCACACAAGCAGGCCTGTGCCTGGACAGAGCAGGGCCTCTGGATGGGTACAGGCCCTACTATCTAACTACCTGCGTGACTGTGACCTTGGGCCAGCCACCTGCTCTCCCTGAAACTGAGGGCATTTGTGAGGCTGAGAGTCTTGAACCACGTGTAGTGCCTAGTCTGTGCCTGATACCACCTGACACAAAGTACCATGTGTTACTTTCATTGATGGTGGTAAATGAGGGCCCCTCCTTCCATCCTTCCTGACCATCTGCCCTTCCACTGATGAACTCAAGGCAGTTTCACTGCAAAGACCAAAAGGTCAACCAGGTAGAAGCTAAGAGGAAAAGCAACTGATGCTTGTCCTATTTTCCTCCAAGTTTTGTTGAACCTTGTACCAGACTTTCATCATGTCTTGTACACCTTTATTTTTACAGAATTCTTTCTCTCTTTCTCTCTTTCTCTTTCTCTTTCTTTCTTTCTTTCTTTTTCTTTTCTCTCTCTCTCTCTTTCTTTCTTCCTCTCTCTTTCTCTCTCTTTTCTTGAATGACTACTTTTGAAGCTATTTTTAAAAAGATTGTTTCAGAGAAGGCAGTTGAAGGTCCCGTGTTAGGAAATGTCTGGTACTCCCTCCTGGGGGCCACCCTATGTTGGCAGAAGGAATTCCCAGTCAGGACTTGGCGCAGACTTGCCAAGAGTTCTCAAGGCGTTTCCCCAAATCTGGTCCCAGTCAGAAGGGAGGGGACCATCGGTGTGGTTTGGAGAGAGCCAGGCCAGCTGCCGCCTCTGGAAATCACTTGTTACTTCCCAGATGTCCAGACCCACCTACCTGTTCTTTGCTGGGCCTGTTGCAGGTGAAGTTTAGGAGTGGCTCTTTAGGGTTGAGGTTGAGGCCACTGAGGCAAGAGGGCTCCTTAGGAAATCTGCTTTCCCAGCCCTGGGCACCCCTGTACAGGCTCCACCACGTGCCGTAGGAGGGAGAAGTGTCTCTTGTGAAGCAACCTGGTATTGGAGGCAGTTTTCATTTAGTTATTTGCTTTATTTATCAATTCAGCCAATGTACATTTGGTTCCTGTATATGTAATGGGTTCTGTGCTGAATGCTGAGGATTCCATGTTAATTTAAAAACCTCCGGAGGTAGCATGTGTGTGCTGTGTCTACCATAGCTCTGTCCAGAGAGATTTGAAACAACTTTTAAAATTCTTAGAAAACAATATAATTTAAAATGAGAAAAGTGGGATGTGGAGAAAGTTGGGGAAAATAAGATGAAGACATGGGAAGGTTTGTATATGAATACATGGAATAATGTTAGTATAGTTAACAGATTTTGGCCCCAAATCTGACTTTGAGCTTCCTAGGAGTCAAAGTAAAGAGAGAAACAAGATCAGTTGCTTGATTTCTGGTGTCCTTAAAATACCTCAGGTCAGTTCCTCTGAAGAACTCTTCCTGATAGAAACCCTGATAGATAATCTTGATAAATAGTGGGTGTTCATAAGGAAACACAGTGTGATGGGCCGACACTCAGGTTGTGGGCTGAGGCCCAAAAGAGAGCTGATGCTGTGTGCCCATCCCACCAATTAACCTGGGTATTTGTGGTCTTGAGAGGTGAAGTCAGCAGCAATGCTTGGTGCCAAAGCTGCTGGCTGCCCCAAATATTGAAAACAGGATGCTGAGTCACATCCTGCAGGCCTGCAGCATCCTGACTTTGCGTGCCCTTCACAATGGGAGGCTCACACAGGCAGGTTGGCCCCCTGCTGTTCCAAAGCATGGTCTCAGAACAGGAAAATGTTAAAATTAGGTCTTACATGAGCCAGGGCTATGTGTGTGTGTGTCCAGATTTTGGACACACACACTTCACGTATGTAAAGTTGCATTCGCTTTGTATTTCATGTGTAATTTTCCAATTGAGTGCATTTTTTTATTAAAAATGGATTATGGAAAAAAAAAAAAACTGGGAGAACAAAGCTTCCCATCATTTTTCATCATTTTCCATCATTTTCCACTGCCTAGTAAATGAAATAAGATGGCTTCCATTCTGAAAAGCGCAGAGGGAAAATGGTTCTAAGGCAGGGAGAGCTTGGTTGGTGAGGGTCAAACTATCCAAGGGATGGACGGGGAAAGCCAGGAAGTATGCCAGTTGCAATAACCAGTAATGGTCTTAAGCTTTTATCACCTGCCAATAAAAAATAAGTTGTATTTAGCAAAATCCAAGTAAGTGGAGTTTAAAAAAAAAATTAAAAAATTTTTTGAAACAGTAAAAACTTACAGAAAAGTTACAAATACAGTACAAAGAACTTTTTTCTGAGCTGTTTTGAGAGTAAATTGCCAGCCTAATGCTTTTTGAATACAGATAAGGACATTCTAAAGAGCAGACCCTCGACCAGTGACCAGTGTCCAGTGGCCATTGGCCCTGATACATTACTACCAGATGATCCTCAGACCCCATTCAGCGTCCACCATTTAATTCAGTAATGTCCTTTGTAGTAGAGGGATCCAATTCAGGATTGCCCGTTGCATGTAATTGTTCTCTCTCTCAAGTCTCTTTCGGTCTGGGACATTTCTCAGTCTTTCTTTGACTCTTGTGACCTGGACACCTTTGAAGAAGACAGGCCCATCATTTTGTAGAATGTCCCTCAGTTTAGGTTTGTCTGACGTTCCCTCGTAATTAGATTCGGGTCATGCATCTTTGGCAGGAATAGCACTGGAGCGATGCTGTGTCCTCATAGAATCCCCACCAGATTGCACGTGGTTTCATTTTGTCCCATTACTGGTGATATTCACTTTGGTCACTAAGGAGGGTTTTGCTTGGCTTCTCTACTGAACCGTTATTCTTTTTCCCTTTATTATTAAGAAGTATTTCTTAGGGGGATACTTTGAAATTATGTTAATATCCTGTCTCCTGCCAACTTATTTGTCTATTTATATCTTATGGACTCATTGTCTGTTTTATTCATTGGTTAATAATTGGTTAATTGTATTATCAACTTCGAAGTTCAAATTGTTCCTGATTTGGCCGGTGGGGTCTTATTCAAGCTGGTTTCCGTGTCTTTTGAAATGTCTACATTATCTTTTAAGCACTTTCTTGCTTTCTGATACCAGATATTCCAGGCTTTATCTTGTACTTTCTGTAACCCATCCCTGGGATCGATCATTGGTTTCTTTTAGTGGAAAATGGAATTTAGCAGCTGAGGTAGGTATGCTTATTACTACTGGAGTGGTGCTATCCTCAGGCCTTCTTAGTGGGCAGAATGAGGGAATATGTATATGTGTGTGCGTACACACACACGTCTACGTTTATTTCTATATCTGTTTAAATATGTTGAAACGTACACATTCAGACTGATTGATACCTTCAATTCTGATCCAACACCTTTGGGTTCATTCTAGTTTTCTCTCCATATTTGTAATTACCTTCTCTTAACATGGTTCCTAGTTGTCCCTAAAATATTTACCTGTTTAATCAACCCTCCTGTCAGCAGCCAACCTCCAATCTCTGTAGCCACCTCTCCCCTGCGTGGATGGCTTCCTCACCCTGCTCACCATCAAGTACCCTAATTTGAAGTACCATGACCCCTCCCTAACTCAGATGCCCACCTTTCTCTGCCCACAAAATAGTTTTAGGTCTGAATTGTTGGAGAAGAAAAATGGACTTTTTTGATGCTGTGTTTTCCCGAGGTGTTAATTTAGCAGATGTACAATGCTTCAGAGTCAGACTCCTGGCTCCCTCTCCTGGCTTCTCTGCTTCTTGGCTGTGTGAACTTGGCAAGCGACATAACCTCTCTGAGCCTCAGTTTCCCTATGTAAAAAACACAGATGGAGGCTGAGGATTAGGTTAGGTTCTATGTGTAATGTGTCTAGCATGGCACTCCAGCATGATGTTTATTATAAGTGTTACGTTCACTGAGTGCACACTATCCTGTGAGCACTGAGAAGGGTCTGCAGATGGCCCCAGCACCAAAGACACTCAAGGTGATGTGGGGAACTTAGCTATTGTGTTGTTTGAAGTAGTTGGTTGCCAAGAGGACCTGACCACCAGGTGACTATAACTCCACTTTGAGCATTTATGTGGTAAGCCATTTTTGTCCAGGTCATCCTGTGTGTGGTGAGCGCCCAGTGTTCCAGCAGCTCAGAGATTACCAAGATGAGTTAGTCATGAAATGCTCTTAAGACTGGAGAGGAAACAGCTCGGTCAGTTAATTTATGAATATTTACTTAGAATCTACTATGTGTCAGGCAGGGAAGGAGATTTTGAAAATTATGTGTCCTGGCCCTCGAGTCCCATTGCGAAGTTAAAATCTACTGACATGAAGAAAACTTCATCAGCAGTTAGTAGGTCTAGGAACACAGTCTAGGAATCAGGGGCTTGGGTTCCTGTGACTTAACCTCTTAACCTGTTTCCTTACCTGAAGAATGAGGGAAGGTGCTATAAAATGCTGGAAGGGAAGAGCCAATGGCTTGTAGCTAGGGTGGGGAGGGAGAAAGCATGAAGTTGGAAGATTGGCATGATGTAGGGAGGCAGATGAGAGAGAGAGAAGGTTGTGAGTAGAGACCCAGAATAGAAGAGTTTAAAAGGACAATGATGTAGGTAGGAATAGAGCAGAGAATATGTAGAGTATGGGAGAAATAGTGTGAGAAGTAATACAAGAAAGGTTTTTACTATAAATTACTTTTCTAATTGTGTTATGAGCTTCTTAAAGTCAGGGGTTGTCAGGTGAATGAAATTTAGGTTAGTGACATATAAGGGCTAATTGTGGCTATCATAGAAAGCTGGCACATGAAGCTTAGACTCTGATCTATAGATAAGGTCACATCATTGAAAGTCCTGCAGCTGGAAAATAATGTAACAAGGGCTGTGGTTAGGGACTGCGTGGGGTGGGTTACAGGCCAGAGGTCCCTGCCCTGATTCTCAGTAGGCCGAAAGCTCCCAGAGCTGCGCTGTCCTACTTCAGAGCTGCTAGCCACATGTGGCTATTTAAAAATTTAATTTAGTTAAAATGAAATAAAATGACAAATTCAGTTCATCGGCCATACTCACCACATTTTAAATATTCAGTAGGCACCTATGGCTAGTGGCTACCATATTGGACAGCACAGGTAGAGAACATGTCCATTCTCTTGGACAGCACGGCCCTGCAGGGACATTGAGTACCCAGCAGAGAGCCAGGCACACAGTGGGGCCCAGTGGTTATTGCATGGCTCTCGGGGGTGAGGAGGGCCAGGACGGAAGTGGAGGTGGAGGTACTGGGAAGGAAGGGGCCCCTGGAAAGATTGGGACTTGGCGACCAACGAATATGGAATGGAGCTACATACCAAAGAAAGGGCTACGAACCTGGGACAGTTGAGACAGTCCATTCTTGGAATTTTTGAGTTGTTTCATAAACATTTTCTTCATGTGCCTGTTATTTCTGGCCGGCTAGGTTGTCTTTGCTGCCATTGCATTTCCTGCATTGTGCAGCTTTTATACCTTCTGCTTTAAGGGGGCTTAGATCCTGGTATACCAGATGTACAGAGGAGGATGGAACTAGCTGTAGCTTCCACAGATGGGGTCTGAGGGCTCTTGAGGGGCCATCAAAGAACTATCCTAAGGTTTGTCAAGCCAACTCAGGGCACATCATTTACTCTCTTATTTATGCAGGAGAAAAATCCTGCTATTGCAAACTTGCCTAGAATATTCAGCTGCTTGCTCCTACCCATTGGTATGAAGGAAAGTTGTGTAGCTGGCTTCAGAGAATGTCTTTTACTGTCTGAAATACTTCTGGACATTCCTTCTCTCTGAGAGAGGCCTACGCCTCTAGCCAAACAATACATGCCCCAGCAGCAAAGACATTTGTAATGAGCCCTGCCAGCATTTCTTGCCTGTGACCCCATTCCCGAAGTTCTCAACATATTGTGTTTAGGGGAACAATTTGGGAGTTCTAGCTGATAGGTGTGTCAGGTGAGTTACTTGTTTTCTTATGTGTTTGGAACAAGACCTTGCCAAATAGCACTGTGAAGCACAAAAAAAAAAAAAAAAAAGAGCAAGGCCTTGGTACAACTCGGGCTTTGTGACTTTGAGCATGAGTTTGAAATGAAGGAAGAACTGGCGAAAGAGCAATGAAAGTGATTTTCTGTCTCCACCTTCAGTCTTAGCTTACTCTACATAGTAAGTCTTTGATCTTCTTTACATCTTCATAAACTTCGCTTTGCTAGGAATGGGGTTCTGAATCCGTCTAAACCATCACCAGGAGTGGTTCTGAGGTAGATCTGTATCCATCCAGCTTTACCTACTGCTACTTTTGCTGTAGGTCAGACCGTCCTGCCCTTTGACCTACGGATTCTGCAGGAAGAGGCCTGAACTTGGAGCCTCTCAGTCCAGTTCTGCCCCTTATTAGCCATATGATCAGAGATAAGTCATTTATCTTCTGTCTTAGTTCTTTTACCAGAAGAATGAAACTGTGTGAATTAAGAGCAAAAATATAGGAGCAAGCCCTCTGTAAACTATAAAACACCGTTCAGATCGAAGGTATCATTTACGTAAAACAGCACTTATTGAGCGCTTGTGGTGTACCAGGCATTTAGGTGCTGAGAACTTGTTAGGTTGACAGATTGGTGGCTCATTCATAAGCCCGAGGTTTGGTTCTCAGCTTTGCGCATTCTGAAACTTGAGTTTATTAAGGATGATCACGTTCTGAGAAACCAACTTATGCTAACCAGATTTATAAAAAACTGATTTATAAACCAGAATAGACATTTATGAATTCACAGTGAGGCCTTTTACAAGAGAGACCAAGTCTTTCTCTGTTCACTGACTGTAGTACACTATAGTGTAACATAATCTTCTGACTCTCCTGCTCCCTGTACCCCTCTTTGTTTATTGATCCTTCAAGGCCCAAATTGGTGTTGTTTCTAACGGGGAAATGTCCCTGAACCCCCAGGCGGGGCTGGGCATCTCCCCGACGTGTGTATGCATCTGTAGCACCTTATACATTTCTCTACTGGGCAAACTGCTACATTTCGTTGTGGTTACTGTCCTTTGTTTGGCCCACTAGAATGTAATGTTGCTCTAGGACGGGAACTGGATCCATTTTATTTCTGAATTCCCAGGGCTTAGCGCAGACCAGGCATGGAAAATATTTGTTAATCTAATGGAATTAACGGAACTTCCCCTTGGGAGTGTTAAGTGGTATCCACCTTTTCTGTGGTGACAACTTTACATTCATTCTCTCTTTTCTAGAATTGTCAAGTCTGCTGGATGAACTATAGTCCATTCAGTAATCATTGTGTAGAGCTGAGTGCATTCGAGGGTTAGTTCTGTCCCTGTAAAATTAGTTTGGTTCATTTCAAGCAGTCCGGCCAATTTGAGGCTTTTTTCAGAGCCTGAACTTTAGGCACATATTCTTTGATTTTGTGTGAGATGTCGTGTCAGAAATTATACCATTTAAGTAACTTTGTGTTTCCTCATTTGTAAAACAAGTACAATAATGCCTGCTCAGTCCATCTGGAAGAGTGTCTAGAAGATCAAATGAGTTGACATTAGCTAGAGTGCTTTGTCAACAGCAGAACTTATCAAAGGTCTGATCTGTCATTGTTGTTGTTATTGTCATTTCATATCATTGTAACGCAGGGCTGCCTTTCAAAGGCAAGAACACTTGTGACTGTGGAGGTATTTGGTAGAAGATGGGCATGGGCCCTTATCTGCTAACCTGTTTTGCTGCTTCCAAGAGGGTATTATTTTGTTTTTTGACCTGGCATGACCCCGCTTCATTGTGCCTAATTGTGTTACTCTCCTTCTGAGAGGACTGTGTGTTTTCATTGGTGTTATCTTTCTCCAGCAGAAAACATTTATAATGTACCTACTATGTGTAAGGTATTTTTATGAAGCCCATGGGAGAAGCCAGTTTTCTCGGTATCATCCGTTACCTGTGAAGTTCAAAGGTTCTTAACTCTGGCTATGTGTCAGAAGCACTTGAACTTTTTAAAAAAGCAGATGCCAGGACTTACTGCAGACTTTTTGAATTAGAATCAGTTAAAGTTAGACCTCAGCGTGAATATATTTTAGAAGTTTCCTGGGTTCTTCAGATGAATAGCCAGAGGTGGAAATCAGGGGCATTAGCATAATATTCTATAGTATCATGTTTCTATCCCTAATGTTTTTGTTGTTCAAGGAATTAAGTGTCTTAAGTGGCATGGCACGTACCCAAACCACCCAAACATATGTCCATCCCTTAAAGGATTGCTACCTTTGCCCTGGACACTTGGGCAGCCTTGGCTTAGCACTGCACTCCTTAGTGTGCAAATATTTGGCTATTCGAATGAATGAACAGAACCCTGTAAGTGAATATCAGAACATACATATAGCAGAACATAAATTAGAACACAGAAATGTGGATTCCCAGACCAGTGCATTTTATTTTCTTAAACTTTGATGTGTACCAGAATCACTAAGGAAGTTGATTAAAAATGAGATTGCTCCCTCTATCCCTGGAGACTGTTTCAGGAGCTTGACTGGCTTCTTGCATTTGTCTACTGAAGAAAATCATGTCTGCCCTGCAGAGCTCTGGGAACTCTAGGTGCCATGGCATAGCTAGGTGCCTGGTACAGTTGGTGCCATGTGGCAGGTGCCCTGTAAATGACAGTACTGTTGATGAGAAGTGGCTTCTTGACCAGCACGGCTATGCTACCCACAGACCTCTTCAAGATCCTCATTCAGTCCAGAAGGATTGCATGATGTGTCCTGTCCCATAACTGTGAAGGCGACTGTGGGCAGGGTGGTCACAGTGGTTCTTCTAAGCTTGTCCCCAGGGCCGGTGGAAGAATTCTGATGCCAAGGCTTCTCTTCCTAGGACTCTGTTTCCTTGAATGATTCCTTCTCTTCGTTTTCTGCACATGATGCTTTTACATGCTGGGGACAAGCATTGAAGATGAGTCTGTATTCTGACTTCTCAGTGATGTGTGCTTTAGCGCAGCGGTCCCCAATATTTTTGGCACCAGGGATCGGTGCTCCTCTGAGACTTTAATGCCTCATGGTCTGAGGTGGAGCTGAGGCGGTGATGCTAGCACTGGGGAGCAGATGCAATACAAGTGAAGCTTCGCTTGCTTGCTCACTGCTCACCTGCTGAGTGGCCCTGTTCCTAACAGACCATGCGCCAGTACTGGTCTGTGTTTTAGTGGAACCAAAGCAGCCACACTGCATTTAGCCATCTGGGCAGAGGCGAGGGCAGAGTAACAGCTCTGATTTTGCTCTGGGTGGGTAGGGATGACGGGCATTCCACGGTTTAAGGAGGTGGGCGTGGTAGAGACAGATTTGAGTCTAGTCTCATCTCATAAAGACCTATGCTCCTGGGGAAGCTGTAGTTTCCTCAAAATAAGAATAATTGTAGTATATTTCACTTAATCCTCTTATGAGAATTAATTCATTATTTCGGAGTTAAAGGAAACTTCCAGATAAGATCTTCCCTTAAGTCTCTACTCAGTGCTGCCTCTTTCCCAAAAAGTTCCAAAATCCACCAGTTAGATGCTCTCTCTTCCCTCTTCTAAACACGAGCAGGGTTTGTTTCTTAAGGTACTTATCCCGTTCTGCCCTGCATTATGGTTATTCATATCCTTAATTTATTTCATCAACTGAAAGTATATTACAACATACATAAATAGAACATAAATTAGTGCTAAAAACAGACAGCTCCTGGCTGGCCCCTGCCAGGTGGGATTTAGGGTCCCATACCTGGCCCTCCAGGACCTGGGCCTGCTTTACCTTTGCAGACTGTCCTGAGCACTTTGGTGCAGGTCTCAGAGCTCCTCATATGTGTGCGCATGCAGTTCCCTCTACCTGGAATGGCACCCCCCTCTCCAACATCCCTTATCTGCCTCCTCAAGTAGTGATTAGCATGACTGAAGAATTTCCAGAATGTAAAAGTGCTTTCGAAAGTGCCAAATAACTGTGGCAGCTGCCCACAGTCACTGTTGGGTGAATGGATGGTGATTTGAAAGAAATAGAAATCCTTCAATATGTCGATTGCAACAAGAATGGGGTCCTCCTTGCTTGGGATCTGCGTCTCGGCAGCCAGCTGTTTTCCCTCACAATTTCTAATACACACCCTATTGCTTGTTCCTGAGGCCTGCAGAACAGCCGTGGGAGGAAAGTGATTAGAGGAACTTCAGCTGTTTTGCTCCCTCTGAATGGCCCTCTTTCATCAAGATGTGCAGGGACAAGGGCCTTTTTTAACCCAAATATCAGGGGAAGACGAGAGTTCCACAAGAGCCGGGTGCTTTCAGAGTGGGAACGTCAGCTGAGGACGATGACTCCTCGCTGAAGGATTGTAGCTTCTTCCTCACCTTTCTGCTTTCTCCAGAGGGGTGGAAGGCAGGAGCTCCGGGCGGTTCGAGATGCGACTATGACAGTCATGAACCTTTTTTATTTTACTGACTTCTGCATCTCCCTTCAGCCACCTCCCTACTTCTGCTCTTCAGAGGTTTCCAGACCAAATTAGTACGTATCACCACCTCTGGTTCCCTTTTTTTTTTTTTTTTAACCACGTATCTGTGTCTGGGTGATTCTGGCTGTTTATTTTCTGAGGGCTGGTTTTTTTTTTTGAGAAGCCTCAATTGAGGTTTTCATCTCTTTTCAGTGCCTTGTAGAAACTTTAATCTCATGTCATCTTCTAAAAGGGCAGTAACCATGTGAGAACATGTTTGTACTGTGGTTATAACAGTGTTGAGGATGGGGGCTGGGAGGGCAAGGGCCGAATTCGTTTTAAATCCCCCATCAAGATTTTTCTTAAAGCGATGGAGGAAAACAGTTACATTTTGTTTGTCTGAGTCTGGCCTTCTGGAATTTAGTCGCTCTCTTTTAGGACACCAGCATCTTTTGGGAGAAGGCTTGTTTTTCTGTAGCTGGGAAGAGTAGTTTGTGGATTTGTGCTTCCTAGCCCTGAGTACCTAGGATAGTGCATGTGTCACCACCAAAATGGATTTGTTAAAGGACTTCCTTCCCCAAAAGGGCACCTTGAAACTCATGAATCAGGGTACAGTGCCTCTCGGTATTAGAAGCCTGACAAAGAAAGCCCCATGGAGCGCTGGCAGCAGGAAATAGTGTTCGCATCAGCCACCCAGAGGGTGCGTGAGGCTCTGGGCCCTGAGTTCAGAAGACGGGAAACAGGGTCATGAAGAATATCTGCATCTTGTTTTCATAAATCCTGTGACTGCTCATGCTCTGCGGCCTCTTGACCTCGCGAGTCAGTTTGTGTGGTCATCCTCGTGCTGTATCCTCTCACAGTCTCCCCAGACGCAGGACAATGGCACAGACTTGGGATAATGTGTTCTCTGGGCTTCCCCGCAACGTCTAGTCTCACTCTTTCCAGTAAATGCCTCTGACCAGGAAGACAGAGGCAAAGCGATCTTGGGCCTCCTGCATATTGCTCCGCTCCCCGCAACTTCATGTGTAGATGGAAGGCTCTGAGTTTTCATCAGTCTCAAGAACACTGAGGAACAACTGGCCTTGTCAGTGATCACGGGACAAAACCAGCCTATTCTTTTGCATTGTTCTCCTTTTTTTCCAAAGGAAGTGTAAGGGAAACCAAGGGAATTTTTGCCCATGATTTTCAAGGCAAAGGTCACCGATAATGGCTGGCTGTTTCCAGAGTGCTCTGGTTTCTGGTCAGTATGGATATTTCTTTCCCTTTTTTTTTTTTTTTTTAAATTTATGAACAAAAGAAGCTGATGTCTTCGCCTGCTTTGATAAAGTGATTGTTGTTTTAAATTTCCTGGATTTTGGAGTCCCTTGGGCAGCTCTTTCAAATTTTGACGCAAATAAGTGGTTAAGTGATCTGTGTCTAAAACAGAATCGTTCTGAAAACAAACTTGATTGTAAAATTTTAAAGGAGAGGGTGACAAGTTTTAAGGGTAGAAAAGTGTTGGGTGATTCTGCAGCCTGCTAAAATAAGATAACCTGGATTTTAAGTTGGCCAGATGAGTACTAAAGAGCTTCTTGCCTTCCATGGGTGAGAGTGAGACCGCAAAGAAAGGGTGCTCTCATTTCTTCCATTATTTATAATCCTGGGCTTCTCAGCACTTGAAACTTGCAGCACAAACACGTGACTAATAGATGGGAAAGGATAACTTGGCAGTACATTTGCGATAATACGTGAAGAAGTGTCGTACGGATGTAAAGTATTTGTGAAATCTGTAATGCCAGTTATCAATAATTCAAAGGCCCGGATAAGAAAGGCAGAACTAACTAAGCCTTATTTGATATTTGAGCAATCACTATTTTTAGCATGGGAATTCAATTAGGAAAATAATAGATTTTATTGTGGACTTAATATTCTAGAAGATAACCATTTTTCTGATTCCAGGAGCAGCTGACTTAAATGCTAGTTTGCTTGCTGCATTTTCTTAGTACTTAGAGTTATATATTAGACTTAGCAGAGTTTTTTATTCTAGAATTAGAACTTTAACCATTATCATTAGATATCTGGGGCAAAGGTGATCTTGCTTTATTATATTGTAGAAAATGTTCTTGTATTTGTATCAGGAATTGATTTGCTTTCTGTTAAAACAAAAAAAGTACTGCTTTTTCTTGGAGAGTTTCCCTTTGAATCATTTATATGTTAATTGGTTGTTCAAGAGAGAATTAATGATTTTTACAGTTCCCTAAAACTTAAATTGAGATCTTTTTCCACAAAATTAATAAAAATAAGATGTTTTTCATTATAACATCTAGTATATGATTTGTATTACTTTGAAAATCAAAAAAAAAATAATCATTTAACAAAGTTAATATTTGCTCAATATAGAAGATTGGGAAGATACTAGGAGGTAGAAAGATGATCATAGGTAGTCCAACTCCCAAAAAAACACTGTTAATAACTTTGGTATATTTTATGGGTAACTTTCAGAGTTGGTGGTATTTTTGAATAATTAGCAACAATAGCTAATTATAGTTTTTCAATGGATAGTCTTAATTTCTGCATAAAGATTTTTTTTTGATGGCCTAATCATGAAAGTGAAAAAAATTTTAATTGCAGTTTTTAAAGTCGCGGTTTAATATAAATGTTATTGATAGCTAAAATAAAAAAAGGCCAAAGATTCATTTTGCTGAGAAATTCATTGGGTCGACTTAAGGTTTTCTATAAACAGTAGTGGGCACAGTAACCTTGGCTAAGTTAAATCACAAGTCAACAGCTATCCACTTTTCTTAAGATGCAAATAAATAGTGAAAGTATAATTTCTTCTTCTTTGTATTCCATCAAAGGCAGGCACCAGGAAGCAATGAGGTTGTTAAAAGTCAGGGGGTTAGAAACAGATCAACAGCAAGAGTAAGAAAAATTCGCAAAGTGAATCACCCCCATTCTAATCAGAGTGTCGGCCTCTCTGATTAGATTTAGAAGCTGTGGTACAACAGTGAGATCCCTTTACAGTATCCTGCAGGGAGGAACTCTTGGCCCTCGAGGAGCCCACATAGAACCTTGGGTGTTTTAGCAGAAGCATTATTTCAACACGCTAACTCTCCTTAGCAAGCTTGTATCAAAGGTTTGGGAAGAATACTATGTGAAATTGTTCTAAAAGCTGTTTTATCCCATTTGAATTTTACATGCCATTTGTCCACACTCGAGCTTTTCCTCTGCAGCATGTCTTTGCCCATTTTCCTCTCACAATTGCAGCCTAACCGTGTTCTGGTTTTATTCTTTCTAGCTTAAGTGAGAGCTTTTTCATGGTGAAAGGAGCAGCCCTCTTCTTACAACAGGGAAACAGCCCTCAAGGCCAGCGAAGTCTTCAGCATCCCCATAAGCATGCAGGTAAATTGATGTTCTTACATTGGAACTTATTTCCTGTGCAACTAGAGGAATCTTCCATTACTGGTGGCGAGCTAAATGTTGGTTTTCAAGTCCAGAGAAATAGCAAAACCAGGTTTGTAACGACGTACAGGTCGAAACTCTTTTCTTGAGCAGGCAGGCCATGCATGTTTTCCAGGTAGCGCGGGGAGCAAGTGACCCTTTTGATCATATGTGTCTGCATAAGAAGTAAGGCTGTCAGCAGCAGTGTTCTGTTTGGATGTAAAAATTCCCTACTCACAATTTATCCGTTACCGGCAGATTTTGAGTTATAGCATGACTTTTTAACAAGTGTACCACAACACATTATAGCCAGAAGTTGTCTGCTTGAAAACAGCCACCTTGCAGTGCTATGTACCAAACCTGGGGGCACTGTCATTTCTCCAAGCATTTGGAAAACTCTTCGTTTGGATATTTTCTTCATGAGCCTTTAGCATGCACTGAGATGAGAAGTCTTTTTTTATTTTAATGGCGGATTTGGTTTTGAGAAGTAGACAGAAGTGATAAAGTGAGGATCAGACCTCACGTTAATTTAGGTCCAAAAGCAAACAAATAGGAAATGCCTATAAACTAATAAGACTGGTTTTCCTAGGCGACTTGACTCTGAAAATTTGAAAAGGGGAAATCAGAAAACATTTGCTCATAGGTTCATCTTTGTAATACATGGGTAGCCTCGCCAGGCACTTCTTGGATGGGTGGCATATGTTTGACTGTGAGCTGGAAAGGCCTCTGACTCTCAGAACAACAGGTGAAAGCACCTAGCAATTGGGGCCAGTTTTCTTGTCACCTTGATCATTTCGTTTGTCCCACCTCAAGTCATCCAGCCTCATTTTGAAGCCAGGTGCCTAGGTTAGAATTTCATATCTTACAATTTATAGCAAACACCAAGACTCAATCAATATTTTCACATAGTGATATTTATAATCAAGGTTTAAGTCTGTTTTAAGCTAAGAAAATAATTGTCCTGCACAAGAAAGGAGTGTGGTTTAGGGAAAGAATATGTGCTTTGGAGCCAGACAGACCTGGCTTCTGGTTCCAGTTCTGTAACTTCCTGTGCCGTCGTAGTCAACCTTTGAGCCTCATAATCTTTGCAATGGGCACCACATACTGGTATCTCAGATGATATGGAACTTAAAATTTAGGCAGAGTAGCATATTTACTTCCTTGTAGGTACTCCATGAATGATAGCTATAATTATTACTACAGTGATGTCTAGTACAAAACTATAAAGAGAACCTTATTCTTGAATCTGCTAACATTTTTATTCTGTTAGGAATTTAACCATTGTTTATGTCTTACCCATAACACGTACAACAAAGCAAATGCTCAAGCTTTGTTCACTAAGTGTAAAATGTCTCCATCCTCTCAATCAAACAATATTTTCATACTGTGTGAGAGCTTGGAGAAGTAAGTGCAAAACCATTTTGTAAAAACCCTAAGCCAGACTGGTTCATGCATCTCTCGAATGTGCATGAGAGTAGGAAGAAAGCCACTGGCTTTGTCGGCTCTTCTGCCTCCGCAGTCTGGACTGCCAGTGAGCGCACAGAGGCAGAGGGACTGCTGACCATCCAAGGACTCTCAGTAAATGACCTTGGGGCAGGCACAGACTAGACTTTATGTCAGTTCCTTTTTTCCTAGAGTTATCATCCCGTGGACAACCCACAGTCCCGTCAGTAATCACCATGCAGAGCTGAGTACAGCTGAGGATTAATTCTGTCTGTATAAAAGTAATTCCGTTCCTCTCAGCCAGTCCAGTCAGTCTGTGACTCTTGCTGGGGCCTCTACTTTAGGCTTATGTTCTCTGATTTTTTTTTTTTTTTTTTTTTGCAAGTGCTTAGTGAACACTTGAATATGTAGAGACTGTGTGTGGACGCAAGGCCAGGGGCAGGATTTCCGTCTGTCAGCAATTCCACATCTCCACAGGCAATCTCACTGACTGGAGTTGATCTTTGTGGAAAATAGCCCTTTCATTTAGGCACTCTTCAGACAGGCAGCTGTTTTTCGCTTTATCTGTATGTTTCTGTGACTCGGAGTGGATGGTGGTGGAGCCCAGGCAAGCCAAGAACCAGTTGTGGTGGTTGTATTGCATTAGTGGACACTACAGGGTTTTGTTAGGTAGAGGAAGGGGACGGAGAACTTTGTGTCCTTCTTTAACATGAATCCTGACCTCCAAGTCATTCCTTATAGAAAGTGGTGCCAATGTCAGGTGTTGTATGCACACTGTGGAATCCTGTGATAGATAGAACAGACAAGAGGGACAACTTTGTAACGACCTGATTCCTCTCTGAGGCAGGAAGTACTATTTGGACATCATACGTCAGTCTGCCCTAAAATTTAAAAGATACTTTTGCAAAAGGAATGAATACAATGTATTGATCCTTCTGGCTTTCTAATTATGATCTATAGGATAATTTTTTTCAAAAAAGATAATTCTATTTCTATTAGAATGTTGCACAAATTGAAATTTATACAGATTTTCTATGAGTCATTCCTTGTACTTTCCTAGACCAGCATCTTTACAGATGAACCTTTTCTTCAGAAAGAAACTCATGCAAACAATTAAAAATTTTTTTTGATTGCCGTTGACATACAATATTATATTAGTTTCAGGTGTACAATATAGTAGTTAGATATTTATATAACTTACAAAGTCATCCCCCTTATAAGTCTAGTGTCGCCTGATACCATACATAGTTATTACAATATTATTGACTATACTCCCTGTGCTGTACTTTACATCCCCACAACTGTTTTTATAACTGGCAATTTGTACATCTTGATCCCTTCCCGTTTTTCACTCAGCACCCAACCCCCCTCCTATCTGGCAGCCATCAATTTGTTCTCTATCTATGAGTTCGTTTCTGTAAACATTTTTTCAAATGTATAAACGAGGGAAAAAGCAGTGTTAGTCACACTTGCAACTTACTAATTATAAAGCTCAGTTATGGGGGCCTGGAGGGCACAGCTCTTCTTCAGTTAGGTTGAACCTGCATGGCCATGACTCACCTGCATGACTCACCACCTGGGAGAAACTTGCCTCCCCTCACTGCAGTCCAGAGGCACCCCCTGGACAGTGGGGCCGCTCAGAGAAATTTGAAACCTGGCTCTAGATTACTGCCTCTTAAAAAACCAGGGTGGGAGGTGGGGTGTAATTTTTAGAAAGAAAAGAGAAAATAACATTGCCGTGTTATCCAAATTATTTCTCTGGGCACTCAGCATGTACTTGCTATCTATAGAGTCGCATAAGCATTTCTCCTCCTGGTTGTGGAAGTAACATCTATCTCTTACAGAAAATGCGGAAGTCACCCCCAGTGCTTTCTCTTTCAGACTGACTCCTAGCAAATCCCGTTTCAGAAGACATGTCTGTAGTTGCTGCTGTCCCACCCTGCAAAGTGATATTTCCTTGAATTTAATAATATTTCTTCTCTAGGATTGCCTGTATTTGCCAGAGTTTGTATTTAAAACCCCACCTTGCAAATATTTCAGAAAATAAAAGTGACTTTTGAAAACGTGGCAATATCCTCTGTCTCACTCATCCTCATTATACATTTCAGGAGTGGAATAAGACAAGTCAAGACTTCAAGTAGTTCTGATGTTTCTCCCGTGGTATAGGTAGAGGAATTTTAACATTTAGGTCTTCTCTCAGGCTCTTAAAATCAGCCTCATAGGTTTCTGCTTAGAAAGTAAGTGGGTGACCTTTTAAAACTTTCTTCATTCATCCAATAGGTGACTTGCCCCAACATCTTCAAGTAATGATCAACCTTCTGCGTTGTGAAGATAGAATCAAGCTGGTAAGAAGAGATGAGAGTGGCAAGTTTTAATTTTTAATTGTGAAATTTGGTAGGGAATTATTCATGAGAAATGGGTACATACAGTGGTAGGGGGTGTGAGTTTTTACTGCTAGCAAAATTTCCCAAATTGTTCACAAAAGCCGAAGCCAGGTTTGCCCCTTAGTACCCCAAAGCTCCAGGGAAGGGATGTTTCAGGACTCAATGTCTGTCTGTGCTAGGTCAGAATCTTCATTCTCTGGATTTTATTTACCCATTTAACAAAATTTAGGGGGCGGGGGTGGCAGTTCTTTGAGCCAGGCAGTGCCCTTCCAGTTGGGGATATAAATGAGACATGGCCCCTGTGCCTTAGGATCTCATGTTAATTGTTAAACTCACAGAGGGAAAGGTAGAAAACAGAAGTCCTTAATTTGGTTCGGTGAAGCAGGTGGGGTATGGCCCGGGAAGGCAGCCCAGTGAAAGCATCTGTTTGTCCAGGCCGTGCGCTTGGAGAGTGCCTGGGCGGAGCGCGTCCGGTACATGGTGGTGGTGGACAGCAGTGGTCGCCAGGACACAGAGGAGAGTATCTTGCTGGGAGTCGACTTCTCCAGTAAGGAAAGGTGAGTCTAAGGGGACAGTGGTTCCCTTCTGTGACAGGGACAGGGGTTGCGCAGGCAAAAGATTTCCATGGCGCCGTGTCCGTGGGAGATGACGGTGCGGTGTGTGGAGGCTGGTAGGCAGCCGGGGTGATCCGGTGCTGAGGACTGTAGAAGTTGCCATTTTAGCTCTTGTGTACTGAACGCCGTGCTCGATCCAGTCTCTGCTCTCAGAGAGCTCAGGGTCTACTGACAGAATAGAAAAGTTATGCTGTGCTTAGAGCTTTAACATTAGGTGTTATTGGGGGTGCTCTACCAGAAGGCACCTTAGCCAGGAGGGCTTCCCAGAGGAGGCAATGGCTGTGGTGAACAGCCAAGTGAAATTAGAAGCCAGTTCAGTGAAGCAAGGGGACGCCTTCCAGGCACACGGGCCCATGTAAGAAATATGGGATTGATTGGCATTGTATCAAATACCTTATCCAGTATTGCTATCCCATGGATTCCCAAATACTTATTGACAGGTCCTGGGTCAGAGGCTAGAAGAGAGGTTTGGAATTTCCTAATAACTGTTGGCCAAGTCAGTTATATCATAGACCCTATTATGTGTGTGAAGTGAGGGTGAACGGCTCTCCTTACCTACGATAAGTTAATGCGTGTGAGATCACTGCAAAGGCTGGATTTGTTAAAACCGGATTAAATGGACTCCCTTTAGTCATCATTCATTAATGTACTAATTCATTAAGCAAACACTTTATTTGCATTCTCCTGTGTATGACGCAATAGGCTAGGCCCAGGTAAACAAAGAAGCCACAGTATACACAGTTCTCGACATCAGAGAGCCTATAAGCTTAGTGAGGAAGAGAGCCATAACCGGATGCTGGGGTGATGGGCTCAGTGATAGATGCACAGGGGTGTCGTGGGAATACAGGAGAGGGCTGGGCGTTGAGGGCCCATCCCGAAGGCCTCTGGAGCGTGTAGTGGCTAAGCCAAGGACAAGTGGGCACTTGGGCAAGTTCAAGAGTATGGGTATGTTGGCTTTGGTCTCTGAGGGGTCCCCTCCTTGCCTTGTCCTAGTACTGACACAGCCAGGAGCTCTGAGTCTCATCATAAATTGTCTTTTGTAGCTCTGCAGAAGAAACGTAATTAGCCTATCAAGGATGGGTAGGACTGCAGGTTTGTACCTGAGAATTGACCTCACATGAAAGGCTTAGTTTAATTTTACCTAAGGGGCTTGACGCTACCTGCCCCACAGCTACAGAAGCAGAGGGTGGAAGAGCTTAGCCTGGTCACAGAAGCTCTGGAGGAAGAGCTGTTGTGTGGGTCCAGAGCTCCCTGTTTGCAGAGTCACAGGCTCGTAACATTACTCCCTGGGGGAACTGTTAAGTGGTAGCAGAGATGTTAGGTCGAGATCCCTGGAGGTTGTCGAGTTGGCCTTGGCACAGTTACAGCCGCTTCACCGACTCTTTTTAAACGCCTGAAGAATTTTCATAATAATCTGAGGAGCCTCTCTGATAAAGCCCTTTCTTTCCCTCTGTGTGTTTCAGCCACTCTTGTCTCTAAAATATCGTTTTACTGTTACGATGGGCAAAATAAAAGTAGATTAAGCTAGTTTTTAAAATGGCAGCTGCATAAAAGGTACAGAAACAGATACCCAGACATGAACTTCAGTAATGGTGTTGGCATGCTCCCCTCCCCATCACCTCAGGACAGGAGGCTGGGGTTGGCTTCCAGTATGCGCCTGTTGTGTCCCCCAGAGTGCATGTGGCCTTGTTCCAGGAGTGCGCCAGCCATTGGCGGCTTCGCCCCTGCTGCAGCGAGGGCGTTTGGTCAGCTGGTTACTCCTTGTCCCCTGAGAGCTGCAGCTGAGACCTGGCGTTTATGGAGCTGCAGCCGTACCAAATAGTGGGGTCATGTCTCCAAGCAGGGTCACTGGTGACTCTCTCTAGCAGGGCCATCCCAGACCCCTGGCTTGTAGATTTCAGTGGTGAACAGTCCCTAAAGACAGCCTCGGAGTTTCTTCCAGATACACACCCAGCAGTCAGACCCAGGTCAGGCTGGATGGGCTGGGTGAGCTGGATGGGCTGGGTGAAGACACAGAGAGGGAAGATTGTGTGTAGGAGGGTGGATTCTAACTCTAGATGTCTTCTCTTTCCTCACATGTAGTAAAAGCTGTACCATTGGGATGGTTCTCAGACTGTGGAGCGACACGAAGATCCACCTTGATGGTGACGGGTAAGGAGATCTTTTTAAAGGATTCTTTTAATCACTGTAGACCCTGAAACACAAGTTGGTTGGGGCATCATTGCGTAATCATTTGCAATAGAATTATGTGTGCAACATGTTTATTAATCAGGGGAAATAATATAGCCCCCCAGTGAGCCATATAAGGAAGGGCACATTCCAGACATTATGTAAGGGAGTTTGGGTCATGAAGTATCAATGGAAGCATATTACAGAAGATCCACTGTTGAATAAAGTTCAAGAACAGCGGTAAACTGACATTCATTTATTTACTTTGACTTATCGAATGAATACTCCCTATGTGCCCTCCATTTGGGGCTGGTCCCTGAAAGTTTACAGATAAATGTGACACAGCAGGAGCTCTCAGTCTTTGGGGGTGCAGGAAAAGACATACAACTGATAGGTACAACCAACTGTGTTTCGAGTGCCTCTTTGGGGGCTGCAGGGGAGGAATCATTTAGTTTGTCCTGGGCAGGTACATAAGAGATGAAGGGCCATCTGAGTTTTGCATATGTTTGCTCCTAAGGGGAAATCTGCGTGTTCTGTAATGAGTGGAAGGAAGCAGAATAGGAAATTGTCCCTACACTAGGATTCTAACAGTAAAAGTTACGTTGCCTCATAGATAGAGCTGGGAGAGAAAAATAAAAATTTGATTTTTTGATGAGGTAGGATTATAGTTTTCTTTTTTCTTTTTAAAATTTTATTTCCTATTAATATATTATCTATGCAGGAACGTAAACATGGTGTCAAATGCTGTCATTTCCTCAAACCCTTTGCTGGGTTCAGTTTTTGGTAGACCTTGCATTGCTGGCTTAGAAACAAGCCTTCCACATTTGAGAGCCTATTTATTTGTTTGTTGGTTGGTTTTTGCGTCTGCCCATATCTCTGATGCAGTGGGCCTATTGTCCCTCATCAGACAGCATGTGACACAGTTGTCCTGAGGGTGTCCACAGTTGGCCTGCCCCCATCATCTTGCAGTGATGTGATTAGAGGGTCTGATTTCCTTCCACGGTATCTTTCTTCCTTGTTTTTCATTCCCAGTGGATTCAGCGTCAGCACAGCAGGAAGGATGCACGTCTTCAAGCCCGTATCTGTCCAGGCCATGTGGTAAGTGTGGTTTTAGGGACTTTTAACTCCTTAGAAATATTTTCCTAGCTGACAGCGTGACTATAAAAACCCCTTCTGCTTAGAAGCCTATTTAGGTGCATTTATTTTGTGTGTATGGAAAAATATACAAAACAAAATTTACCATTTTACCATTTTATGTACAAGTCAATGACATTAAGCACATTAACAGTATTGTGCAGCCATCACCACCATCCATCTCTAGAACTTTTCCATCAGCCCAAACAGAAACTCTGTACCCATTTAAACACCTACTCCCTATTCCCTACACCCCAGCTGTGGCAGTCATCATTCTACTTCCCATCTCTATGCCTATTCTAGATCCTTCATGTACGTGGACTCATACTTGTCCTCTTGTATCTGGCATCATTCCCTTAGCATAATGCTTTCAGGGTTCATCCATGCTGTAGCATATGTCAGAATTTCATTCCTTTTTAAGACTGAGTAATATTTCATTATATGGATATACCACTTTTTGTTTATCCATTCATTTGCTGATAGACTTTTGAGTTGTTACCACCATTTGGCTATTGTGAGTAGAGCTGCTGTGAACATTGCTGAACAAAGTATCTGTTTAAGTCCCTGCTTTCATTTCTTTTGGGAGTGGGATTTCTAGATCATATGGTAATTCTTTGTTTAACTTTTTGAGGACCCACCAAACTGTTTTCCACAGCAACTGTACCATTTTACACTCCCACCAGCAGTGCACAAAGATTCCAATTTCTCCACATCCTAGTCTTTTTTTTTTTTTTTTTTCATATAGCCACCCTAATGGATACGAAGTGGTATCTCATTATGGTTTTGATTTGCGTTTCCCTAATTAATTAATGTTGAGCATCATTTTTCATGTGCTTGTTGGCCATTCGTATATCTTCTTTGGAGAAATGTCTAGTTTGTCCTTCGGTCACTTTTTATTTTGATTGATTTTTGTTGTTTTTAAAGCGTGGTGTTTTACATATGTGCAGTTCCTCCCGACAAATGTCATTCTAGCATAAATTCAATTACTCATTGTACCTGGTACACAATAGGCATTCACTTTGCTCTATGAAGGGAAGGGTACTGTGGTAGGCACTGTGCATCTGGGAGGCATAAAACAGACATAATTCTTATCCTTGTGGAGTTTAAAGTCTGTAGAGGGAGGTGGCCAAAAACACAAAACAAAGTCATATTGTACCGAAGGGTGCTGGGAAGGCATTCTTACAGGGCACCAGGCTTTGGGATACTGACTGTAGCATGCAAGGGCCTGGGTAGGGGTAGGGCCTCCTTGGATACTCTGCTTTGGGAATGAGGTCACTGTGGGTCAAGGCTGTGTCAAGTTAACTAGGTCATGTCTGGAGCTTCTCTGAACCCTGCACACCCATCTTAGAGCCTTCCTTGTCCTTGTCCTTGTCCTTGGAGGGTTGCACAAACCGCTCACGCATCAAACTCAGAAGTGTCTCTTCAGTAGTCTTGAAAAGACTTGGGAGAAAGCTGCTGGTATCAAATGAGAAGAGTTATGTCCAGTGTTTTGAAATAATTACTCTTTTCTCTGGGACATAGAGAGTTATGCAGAATTCTCCCATGGACCACAAATTAATATTGTGCTTCATTTTTACACTCCAGTCAATTCAGGATCATATCTAGATGTCTCAGATATTTCTGTGTGTCCTTGGATGATTTTTTTAAATCCCTTTCTCTATAGGCAAGTAAAAAATAGGCCCACGTGTTTTTATAAAACTTCAGAACTAGAACTAAATTTAGTAAGTATTCAGCTCAAGTTTGTTCCTTCAGTCAGCCTGGAGATAGGACAAATATGTACCATCGGGAAAAGTGACGCGGATTGCAGTGGTTTTTATTCCATTGCTGAGCACTTCTCTGATAACTCTCCCTCCATCTAAGGCTTCACTCTTCTTCCCTTCATTGATACCTCATTCACTCTGTATTTTCAGTCTATATTTTTGTAGAAAGAAGTAAAACAGGAACGGAATTGACCATTACGATATACATTTTTAATGTTGTTTCTTCTACCCCACTCTGCCTTCCCAAACCTATTCAGTTAGTTTCTATATTAAAATGAGTTTTTAGAATTCATTTCCTTGGGAAATCTAAGCATCTGAGTTATTATAACATTGTTGGGAGGGGGTTAGAAATGAAGTCATTTAGAATGCAGTCAAATGTCTCTGCTGCATGGTAATAACTCTTACTTTCCAATTGTTAGGCTTCATTGTGGTTCCTTTGTTCAAGGTGACCACAACCTCAGAAGTAAATCTTAATTCTTGTGAGTTAATCAGTGGACTGTAAAATAACATGTGAACCAGCCTGATTGGGAGAGTTATGAAGTCTTTTTGTTTCCTTGTTGGGAATGGTGAAAGATGTTCCGTCTGTTCTTAGGTCGATACATATGACATGGAGGCTAGAGCTGTGTTACCTGGCAGGCTGGGAGTCCCCAGTAGCGAGTCCTTGATAAACAGCCCTTTCCCCACCTTATTTTAAGCCTTTTGTCAAGAGAAAAACCCAGCACTCCTTGTGCCTGCCTGCCCTGACCCTCTCCCCCTCCTCACCCCAGGTCTGCCCTGCAGGTCCTTCACAAGGCCTGCGAAGTGGCTCGAAGGCACAACTACTTCCCCGGGGGCGTGGCTCTCATCTGGGCCACCTACTATGAAAGTTGTATCAGCTCTGAGCAGAGCTGCATCAACGAGTGGAATGCCATGCAGGACCTGGAGTCCACTCGGCCTGACTCCCCGGCACTGTTTGTTGACAAGTAAGTTCCATACTTCCTCGCCCACCCCCACTTCCACCCCCTCACCCACCCCAGGCCCGGCCCTGTGTCTGCACAGCATCACACTTTGTCTGTCTTTCTTTGATTGAGGGCCACCTCTCCCTGAACCAGCATTTCAAGCAGGGGTTCCTAACCTGCTGTCCATGGGCAATCTTTGGCTGGGGAAAGGGTCTGTGACCACCATCCCCCTTTTAAAATTAAGACAAATTTAGGTTCGTGTGCATTTCTGGGGAACCGCATCGTAACTTCCATCAGATTCCCAAAGGAGCTTGGGGCCCACATACTTCACAAGCTCTCAGGCAGTAACTTGACGTCCAAAGTGTCTTCCTCCACCCTTAGGAGTATTATTAATGTGAGTCGGGCTCCTTGGGTCCCAAAACAACAGCACCAACACAGACCAAGGAAAGCCTGCCTTCAAGGCAGCAACAGTAATTGTGTAGCCTGTGTCCCATGGCCTGAGGCCACACTAAATTAAAGTGTAGTTCTAGAAGAAGGAAGCGCTCTCCCCTTCTTTTGGTTAAGACCCTACTACCTCAGAGTGTTGCGTTCCTCTGGGACACTGCATTTAAAAGGGCTGTGGACAGAGGGGAGCAGCCTGAATGAGGACAAGACCGAAGCCCTGCCATACGAAGTCTCACAGAAATTATGAGAGGGTTGGGGAGAAATGATAGCTGCCTTTGAACATATCAGGGGACAGTATCATGTGGAAGAAGGATTAGCCTGGTTCATGTGGCCCCTAAAGTGAGAACCACAGTTGACGTGTAGAAGTTAATGGGAAATACAGATTTTGGTTCTGTTTAAGAAGGCCATCATGGGGGCTGGACGTAGCTGGGACTGTAGGCTGGATCAGCACACAGCAGCGTCCTCAGCAGAGACTGAAGGACCCAGTGGCGTGGCGATGTTACACTGGCAGTTCATCCTGCCCTGAGAGCCTGGTACTTGGCAGGACCTGAACAAGGAGCGTGTGTCCCAGCCACTGTGCCCTCTTGATCTGCTGCACTCCGTTGACTCCTGTGGGAGTTCTGGACGACAGAGCAGGACTTCTCTGTCCCTCCCCACACCTACTGAGGATGCGCACACCAAGAAGTTAGCTCTGTGAGCCCAAGCCACGTTCTATTTAGTCCAGGAGCATCAGGTGTTTCTGTAAACTCTGCCCTCAGGCCTCCTATAGTTCTGCACTTTCCTACATTTCTTTCCAGGCCAACTGAAGGAGAGAGGACTGAGCGCCTCATCAAAGCCAAACTCCGGAGCATCATGATGAGCCAGGACCTAGAAAATGTGACCTCCAAAGAAGTAAGAAAACTCTTCCCTTCTTAGCAGAGGTCATGCGGCATTTTTTTGTCCGGAGCATGGCAGAGGCAGGCCCTGTACCTGATCTTTACTGATCGGTGCACCAGCTCTCAGGGGCTTTTTCCTGTAAGACTTACTGTAGTAGGAAGAGCCCAGGCCTTAGAGTCATACCCTAGTTTGAATCCAGCCCTGCTACATAGCAGCTATGAGGTTTGTGGCAAATTTCCTTACCTCTCTGAGCCTATAAGACCTTTGGTGAGAATTGCATGAGACCCGTAGATTGCACTGAGAGGCATTTATCTGTTAGCACCCTCTCCTCTGCCCTCCATTGCCTTGTGTTTTACTTGAAATAGAGCAAACTCTTATTTCTCCACAAGATCACAACTTAAATCAGCAAGTTTCTAACCTTGGGCCACCTTCTATCTGCCTTGTGATGTTTCTCTGGATCACTTTTTTCTTTATTCAGATGCATTTTCCTTCAAAGGATGCAGTGAATTATAATAGCAGCTTAAACTGGATAGATCTAAGAGGTTGAAATGGCCGTTTTAAAAAGTCATATATCTTTTTTTTATTAATACATGTAAAACATCATATTGTGATACCTTTCAAAGCAAGGTGAAACTGATTTAGGTTTTCATTACAATGAATTGTAAAGGTAGGAGTGCTTTAAGCTCAGAGAAAAGATCCCATAGGAATCAGATTCCTTGTTTGAAATAAACTCCCGCCCCGACCACCACCACCAGATTTGCTTTGAGGCTGAGTAGCCTGCATTCCTGCCACCCATGCATGTGCACCCCATGTGTCTAAATGCAAAAAACACCTTTTTTGAAAACAGCCGTGGTTTGTGTTGTGACTTTACTTCTTTGGAGGGAGACAACTGTGTTCTTTAACAAGTCACTTTTCTTAATATTTTCCATTCCATAGATCCGTAATGAATTGGAGAAACAGATGAACTGTAACTTGAAAGAATTCAAGGAATTCATAGACAACGAGATGCTACTTATTTTGGGACAGATGGACAAGCCCTCCCTCATCTTCGATCATCTTTATCTGGTAAGAGGCTCAGCACATGGCAGGATCTGGTTTGGGGAACATAAATCAGACTTTGATTGTTTGGAGCAAGTCAGAGAGGGAGAAACTCGAGTTCCTGGAGCCTCGATCCTGACTTTTACGGGAACTCCCCTCTCTGACCCCCTCCTCTGGCCTGCATCCTAGTGGTTTGCTCTCCAGCCAGATGCTTGCAATGTGGCTCCCGGCTGGGCTGACGGGAGTTATTTGAAAGTTCTTTGGCCTAGTCAGCTGGCATCCGTTTTCAGACTCTTGCCACCTTTTGCCACCTTCAGTCACCAACACACAGGCCCCATCCAGTTATCTCCAAATGGTTTGCGGGCTAAAATCCCCCAGCTACAAAATGGAGCATGCTTGCCAAAACCTAGGATTATGCCTTGGCATCCTGAGACATAAGAAACAGGAGGGAAGGCAAAGCAGACACTCTAGCACAGCTTCCCTTCTGCTTGTCCAGGCAGCCACTCTGTGCACTGCTCCTAAAGATCATTCATTGAAGGGACAGGCCCTGGTGATGCAGCTGTGGTGGGTGGTGCGCGTTCTCACCTCCATCTCTTGCGCACATTTTCTTAAAGCTGTAAATCTCCATAGAAGGCAACTGGCAAGTTTTCAAAGTCAGAGAGACTGTAGAGGAAGGCACGTTACTAAAATTAGAGAGGCAGCACAGTGTAGTAATGAAAATCAGCCCCACCAGGCCAAGTTCTTATTCCCCAGCCTGAACAGCGATGTGACTGGGAGCAAGTCTGTCTGCTTTCTTCCTTCATCATGTATGTTGTGGATTATAAGGATTCAATAAAATACGGGTTTAAAGAACCAAGTGCAGTTTCTGTAGGTGCTAATAAATGGT
>NW_011889103.1:684556-712875 GCF_000151845.1 Pteropus vampyrus | reverse complement strand
TTTTTAATGCATATATAGCTTTTTTTAAAAAGGAAAGAACTATACTGTTTATGTATACATAGTTTTGTATCACACTTAAAAAAATTTTTTTCATTATATGGTGTTCCCTGTATCTTTAAATATTCTCCAAAAGTATAAGTTATTTTAATGGCTCCATCATATGGATCTATCATTGTTTATTTTACTAATTTCTTCTTGTTGGACCTTTGGGTTCTTTCCACTGTTTTGTTATTGTAAATAACTGTAAATGTCCTTATACATAATTCTTTGTGCAAATTCTGGGTATTTCCTCAGGGTAGCTTTTTGTAAGTGTAATTTCCGGGTCAGAGGGTAGGAACTTTTTTAATATTACCAAAACATTTCCCAGAAAAGGTAGGTTGATTCCTGCTTTAATTAGTGGTATGTGAAAGTGCCCTTTCCTGAGTAGGAGGTCAGAGGTCATTGCTTCTGGTGAGAGGACCCTGCTGGAGTCTCAGGAAAGGAAGTGGTGAGAGGGGAGCAGGTTTTCCTGAACTTGCCCTTCCCCCATTGTGCTGACTATGTTGTGAATGCCTCTGGAACTTGCTTTGATACTGGCCTCTGTCAGTTCTCTGTTCTCTGAGGCCACGGTCCCATGAAATCACCATCACCATCAGGCCTAGCGCTCACACCCTGCATCCCGTAAGCAGCTCTGAGGCAGACATGTGACACTCATAGGGGTTTGTGTGATCTGTCCCCCAGGGCTCTGAATGGAATGCATCCAATCTGGAGGAACTGCAGGGCTCAGGGTGAGTCTGCTCCCCTTGTCTTCCCTTGTCCTTTTAGGCAGCATATATAAACCCTCTGCTCTGCCACCGAGGTCGAGCCCTTGTGCTGCCCGCCTTTAATTGCCTGTACCCCAGCAGCCAGGCCTGTTTGCATTGCTAAACAGATGTGCTTCAGAGTGCCACCTCCTGAATAATTCATGGATTTTAGATTTTCTGGGGGTTTGTGTGATGGTGTGTGTCTGGGAGAATGATCCTAAATCACAGTCCAGTAGTATAGACAGCCTGGATGCTGGTAGGGCCATGAGCCCCCTCTCACTGCCCCACTGTCCGGCAGAGCTCCTGAGAGTCCTTGTATGGACACACCTCTCTGATGGGCCAGTCAGCAGCTCTGATCCCTTGACCACTCCTGGTTCTATCTGAGTTTATACTTTTGGGCCGGGTGGGAATCTTGCAGCTAAATACTCTGTGTCGACCAGAAACACATGCCTGTCTTAGTTTTCTCTAAGAAATGCTCAGCAGCAAGAATAAAAAATATTTAAATCTAGACCTTCAAGAACAGATGTCTGGACATTTTTTTTTTTTAAACACAGCCACAAAATCACCATTCTGTGGGTCTGACATGACATCTTTGAATTACTACATTTAAAAGTCAAGACTAAACAAACCTTAAAATATATCTTTAGAACTACTGATTAAGATGTGTTCTTTCAACAGAAAGTATTCTTAAAATGTAGGGTGATACTGTCTATGCTTTCTATCTTGCTGGGAATAAGTAAGTTATTTTAAAGGTATTTTTAAAAGTATTTATAAGGAATCACTTATGAAATCTATTCGAGGTATTTTAAAATTTCTGAAATTATTTTAGTCTTCCAGGAATATAAGTATTAAGTTTAGAGACCTATGAAACCTGGGTTAGTAGACCCTCTCAACTATTTATTTATTTATAGCCTGCCTTGTTTCAAAAAAGATTCAAGGCAGTTCCCAAGGACAAATAATGGACAGATATATTCTGCTTTTTAACAATTTAAAAGTGGACTTAGTTTTTTTTTTTAAAGCCTTCATATGCTAATAATATCTACGAATTTTGAAACTTTAAGAGGGTTTAAAAATATATTTAAGTAATGCATATATCTACTTTCCAGAATTAACATTGCTTAGCAATGCTTTGAACTGAGTTTTCTTTTGTTTTCTATTACAGATACAATACATTCTCATCATAGAGAAGGCATTTAGAAAATACCAAAAAAAAAAAAATTACTATTTAGGAAAAACAGAAGTCTTACCATAAAAATATATACCTTTTATTAATATATATTTGTTTTTTTCCTCTGGCAGTTTTTTGTTAGTTTTTTCTAGTTCCTCATTCTGATTCTCCAAATTTGTTCTTTATTTTTTCTCATTGCAGTGTTGACTACATTTTAAATGTCACTAGAGAAATAGATAATTTTTTCCCTGGCTTATTTGCATATCATAACATCCGAGTCTATGATGAAGAGACAACAGATCTTCTTGCCCACTGGAACGAAGCATACCATTTTATAAACAAAGCGAAGTAAGTGGGTGGAGAAGCCAAAGAAACTGGTCTGAGGAAGAAACTACAGATGTCGGGTGGGCAGAAATTAATGACAATTCCCAGACACAGATGTCTGCTAGCTTAGGGAGCCCTGGACGTCTGATGGCCCTCTCCGATTTTAGCCCACAGCACCAAAGGGGCAAAGTTGCTGACCTCCAGGTGGGGGCCCAAATGAGTTTGTTTTCTCCTACCTGTCACTGATTATGACGTTTGACCCCACTTTTGTCATCAACCCTGGTTCTGGGTAAGGATCTAATAGCAAGTGGACATTATTGGAAGCTCTGCCTGTGGAGAGTCACTGAGCCGAAGGCGAAAGGTGGGTGGGCCAGGTTGTAGAGCGCATTTGGTACTGCTTCCCCAAGGAATTCTACTCAGGCAGATGCCTGGAGCTATAGCTTGCCTTCTCCACCTGAGTTAGTGCAATTTTCCTGTTTGAGCAGAATGGGACAGACCATGAGAGGTCCCTACTGCCTTGAGTCTGTCAGTGATTTCACCTAACTTTTGTTCTTACCTCATTCTGTTCTCTGAGGCCAGGGTCCCATGAAACAGAATAACTCTGTCTTACTGAAGTCAGAAAGAACTTTGAAATCCCATCTTCTGTTTTGTACCCCTCCAGGTCAAAGTTACAAAATGTGTCCTTACCAGGGTGGTCTCATAGTTCACTTGCATTTGCATTCCTGGGGTACAGACTTCAGACCAGTAGTCCAAAACAAGACAGAAAGATTGGGTGATGGATTTTAAGCCTGAGGTTGAGGAAATGAGTCTACTCACACCTGACAGGCTGGCTCCTTCTAACGTAAACAGGCAGGCCGGTGGGCTCGCCTCCTGTACAAATAAAACGTCCCAGGTGCTGCTCTTTCCAGCCCGGTGTTCTCTCACATTCCTGAGCAAGCGATACCTAGAGAAACACTGTGCCTGGCCTTGCCGTAAGTGAAATCAGCCAGCACTGTCTAACCTGTGGCCCCATCCTCCCCTGGCTGCTTTCTGTCTTTGCTGAGTTAGGGTGCTGCCACCCTCGCTCTGGCTCCTTGACCCTCCTGTGTCCCAAGGGCCTGGCAGCTTTCTGTTCACTGACCCCATTTTTCTACAGTAATCCATTCCCTGTCTTCATCTGCTCTAGCAGCTGAATAGCTTTTGCTTATCTCCCTTTCGCTGCCTAGTTGCTTCCTGCAAAAGGGTTTCTTAGTCTGCGAAATGCTTAGCAGCAGGAATACTTCCTAGCCTGTCCCAGCAATGTGAGAAGATCCCCACTTTGTCCCTAAGTACAGCCGATTTTGGAGGTCTCCCTGTAAAACTTGCCCAGGCAAGGACAGATTTATCTAGATTTCCCATTGTGTGCTAATTGATTTCTCAGTGAAGTTATTTCCTTTTGAGAGTGTGTGGACATATGCTGTGTAAACATCAAGACATAGGAGGATTTGGGCAATGAGTTTAACTTCATGGTTTAAAACAGTCCATTGAGTAAAAAAACCTGAGAGAATGAAGTTGTTTAAGCTTTTTAAAAACTTTCTCCCCTACCAACCACCCCGGCCCCTGCAGGAGGAACCATTCCAAGTGCTTGGTACATTGCAAAATGGGTGTCAGTCGATCTGCTTCCACAGTCATAGCGTATGCGATGAAGGAATTCGGCTGGCCCCTGGAGAAAGCGTACAACTATGTGAAGCAAAAGCGCAGTATAACGCGCCCTAACGCGGGCTTTATGAGGCAGCTGTCTGAGTACGAAGGCATCTTGGATGCGAGGTGAGTGACTGTCTGCAGAGGACTGGCAGGACTGAGCTTGAGCCACTGTCCGTATCTGAGCAGTGGCTTACACAGCCAAAATCCTGCCTCTCGGGAAGCCGGTTTGAGAAAAACAACTATTGTTTGAGATTTGATTAGTAGTTTCCAGGAGGGATCTGTTGTGATTTTGTTGGCACATTCAGCTATTTTGCTGCAGGAGAGAATGGTGCTTAACTTCCAGTCTAAGGCACAGCTTCTTGTGCAGCACGGGCACGTGGATGGATGCCCGTCTCCTGAGCATCGGCTTTGGGCCAAGCGCTGTGCCAGGCTTCGCCACAGGGCAATTCCAAGGACTGCAGAAGCAGACTGGGTCACCCCCACTGACGAGCTGGGCAACTTAGGGCAAGCTTGTCAATCTCCCCCAGCCTCAGTTTCCTCTTTCTGAGCTAAGAATTAACGCCCACCTGATAGGGTTGTTGTGAGATTTAAATTTACCTTTAAGTTTACCTTTACAGAGGCTTTGATAGACCTGGCTCATGGTAAATAATGATGTAGCTTCTTTTTAAATCTCTAACTCCTACCTGAAAAAGGTCTGCAAACTATAGGTTATTCCCCATTTATGAAGGAATAAGGAACTGATTGATGCTGGAGGTTTTATCCCACATTCCACAGCCAGTGGACAGTGGACAGCAGAAGGGAGCACATGCCCGGGTCTGTCAGCCTTTAAGGCGGAGAAGCCTCGAGGTTCTCCTGCCCCCACAGTCACCCCAGGAGGACCCCTGCTGGACTCTGGGGTTCACTTTTTCCCTGTTCTCTTTTAATTCAACCTGTAGGAGGCCTCCCTGGGTTATTTCTGACTGATATTGTGAGGGAGCCGCAGGCTAAGTCTTGGCCTCCTGACCACGTTTGGGGAAGCCGGAGCACCGTGGCAGGGTTGAACAGGGTCCGGGGCTGCTCCAGACATCTCCACTATCACCCAGAGAGAGAGTGGCTGGACAGATCCCCAGGCAGGGCCGAGGAGGAGTGGGAGTAGGGGGGAGCGTGTGCATCCTGCTCTCCTCTTCCTTAGCCCCCAGTCACGCTCTCCCATCAGTGAGTGCCCTTTGCAGCCTGACCAGGTCAGGTTCGTGGCAGCACAGCACTGGCCTTGAGTTGCAGCCTTCTCTGAGGGCTCCTTGGCCTGCCTGGAATGTGCACACAGAGCAGTCATGAATGATCGTGACACTCTCTTGCATTGAATGACAACAGCAAACCCTTAGTTTATATTTACTTCTTTCTCATCTTAACCCTCACAACCCCATGCTGTTGGTATTGCTCTATCTAAGGGTCATTCGTGGAGGTGACCTCTTTCTTACTTTATTTCGCTATAAGCCTTTCTTTTTTTTTTACCTTTATATTTTAAAAATGTAAAAATAACACCATAGTATTAGAAAACATATTTTAAAAACTGATATATAACTTCTCTGACCTAAACAAATATTTCCAATTTTCCGTCGTCTTCCCAACTTTATTCTAGTGCATTTTGTGTTTACATAGCTATATTAGCATAAATACATATAAATATAAATACATATATTTGTATAAATCTTTACATACTTTCTGCTTTGAGCCCCGTTATTTCCCTGCTATATAGGTAGGTGAGGATTATTATTCTTATTTGACAGATGGAGAAACTGAGAAATGGAACATTAAGTGGCATCCCTATATTCACCAAATGAGAAGGGACACTGGGATCGAGATAACATTTCAGGTCTAAACTCCTTCACATGTCTGCCACATTTTTATCATATGACAGAAAGTCATTTAAGGCTTCTCATGCAAGCCACACTGATTTAGGGTCCTAATGCTGTTTCTCTCATCCTTGCATTTCTTGGGGACAGATGAACAGAGAGAAGCTTTACCTAAGTGAACCCCCTACATCCACCTGAGCCTGGTGCTGTCCCTTGCCGGCTCACCCCCACCCCTCTGCTGATCTTCCTCTGCCCTTCCTCCCCCAGCAAACAAAGGCACAACAAGCTGTGGCGCCAGCAGACCAAGAGCTGCCTCCAGCCGCCTGTGGATGACCCTGCGGAGCCTGGGGACTTCCTGCCAGAGACCCTGGATGGTACCCTGGAGGCCCAGCCACCTTGCTTGGATGATGCTGCCCAGCCTGGGCTCCCAGGCAGCAGAGCCCTAGGAGAACCCGCTCTCCCGTGCTGTTTCCGACGACTCTCAGACCCCCTCCTGCATTCCCCCAGTGACGAAACTGGCAGTTTAGTCCAGCTGGAGGATCTGGAGAAGGACTTGCTGTTGGATGAAGCAGCTCAGCCAGCAGAGGCACACAAGCCAGTCAGACCTCCCCAGGAAGGCCCTGGACTCTGTGAGAAGGAAGTGAGAAAGAAACCTGAGTTCGGGAGCCTGAAAACCCGGAGTGGCCCCTTGCCACAGGTGGAGGAGATGCAAAGGGAGGAGGCTCCAGGAGCTGGGAAGTGGGGGAGGCCCCCAACTCAGCTGGATAAAAACCTGCTCAACCGGGAAAACCTAAATAATAACAACAGCAAGAGGAGCTGTCCAGACGACTTTGAGGTAGGGGTGGGGCCAGCATGTGGGGGCAGCGGACCGCATCACTTACTTCCTGCCCTGCAGAGCAGCCCCCTCACAGCCACCTTTGCTACTCTGCCAGTTTGGCAGTTCTCACCCCTTATGGCCTGTGGGTTTATTTCAGTGATTCTGCAGGCCGATTGGGAATGTAGACATAGAGGGGATCGGGGATCTACAGGGGACAACACCAATCCCTGGGTGCCCCTTTCACCCCACGCGCCTCATTCACATCATGGGCAGGGCTTCCAACTCTTTCTATTTCCTTATGTAAAACGTAAAACATACCTTATCACTCAGCTTCAACATTTCTCAATACGCAGCTATTCTTAGTTCATCACACCCCCACTCACTCTCCCACATATATTATTTATTCACAAATGCTTCAGCATGTAACAACCGCAGTACCATCACCACCCTTAAAGCAATTGATATAGTAATTCCCCACCATCATCACATACCTGGATTTTAACTCCCATCAGTCCCCTTTAGGAGTCATATTCAGTAGGTTGTGTGCAGTAAGGTTTTAGCCTCCACCTGGCATGTACTTAGAAAACCATAAATTCCTCCAGCCTTTTTCCTCCTCCAAGTGGCGCAGGAATGGCGGCTGGTCTCCTGGAGGAGTGCGCCGTGCCGTCAGGGCTTGTGTTCCTCCCTTGCTTTGTGCTAGCTCACCACAGGCAAGAGGAGGAGCTCCATTTCCCCTAGCCTCACCCCGTCTCCCAGGACATCTGTGATTCTCAAGTAAGAGCACTTGGAAAGCTGATAGACGCATTCTAATCTACAGAGGGTCTGTCGTCACGTTATAATGCAAACAAAACTGGGATGTTAGACCCTACCGATCTCCAAATCATAAAACATATTGCAAACCAAGTATTAATTACTCATGAATTCCCTCCACTGTCCACCCTTCCCTCGAAGATCAAATACCTGTAAAGATAGATGACACACAACCTCTTGGCCCAGGATAGTGGTACCATGGTTGGTCCTAAATGGCATAGCTGTGAGTTGTAGAATGGTGAACACAGGAGTAGCTTGGACACAGCCCTCCTTTCCTGGCCAGAATTGGATTAAATGGGTGATGTTATCTAGGGAGTAGGACCTAGAGAAATTCACTCATTTGTTTAACTCATGTTTATTACTTATGGTGCCCGGTTAGTGAAGGATACAGCTGTGAGTAAGACAGCTGAGTACACGTAGTCTCATGTAGAGATGGATGGCAAAGCCGTGAGGAGGTGGCAAAACAAATGCAGGTGGTACTCAGCGTGATGACACAGATAAACTATGGCATGGTGGAGGATAACTTGAGAGGGGAGGGGATGACAAGGAGCTGGCCATGCAAAGAGCCAGGAGCACAGTCTTTGGGCCCAAGGAGCGGCAGGTCCCAAGGCGCTCCCTGAGGGCAGGGCACTTGGCGTGCTTGAGGAGCAGTGGTCTGAGTTGAGGTCGAACAGGTGGCCAGGGCCTGCAAAGCCTCCAGATGCGAGGGCAGGTCTCAGCAAATTGTTTCAGGGGCACTGGGAAGCCATGGGAGGGCTTTAAGCAGGGAAGTGTCAAGGTTCCTCTGGTTTGATCTGTAGGCAGGCCAGTGGGGTGAGAGTGGAAGCAGGAACCTGAGATGATGGTGGCTCAGAGGACAGGGCGAGGACAGACATGCACAGCTTGGGAGGCATTTTGAAGGCAGAGCCCTGCTGCTGAGGTGTCATTCCCTCTGGAAAACCCTTCCTCTCGGAAAGACTTTGAGCTCATCCCTCTTTGTGCTGGCACTTTTCTCGTGGTTTCTGGTCCATTCCACCAATGGACAGTAGGCCCTCTGAGGGCAGGGACTGTGTCTTGTTTGCAGCCCCTGCACCTAATACAACTTCTGGCACAGGAGAGGTGCTCCCTAAATGTGAGCTGGATAAATGGGTTCTCTCCCACCCTCGGGACCCACGGACTCTGAAAGGTGCTCTCAAATCTCCCACCATAGTAGATTTTTACCACATTTTAGAATGTTAGGTTCTAAAGGTTTTAGAAGAGATAAATAGGGAGACACTTTGGTTAGAGCTTCAGAAAAATTCCTGGGTCAGGAGTTCAGGCCTTCCTGTGAGCCAGCTAAGATAGAATTCTCTGGGAGACCCGGCCTCCCATCTCCCCCACCACACACTCTCCTGCAGCTTCCAGGAATCATGCCTGAGTTTCTGTTTGACTCCTCCAGTATTGGACCTGCCTGTGACTTCTTACCTTGGGGGACCGTGGTCTGCCACACAGGATAGTATTAATCTCTGACAGTAAGAGTGGTGGGGGAACAAGCCTCACTTGGCAGGAGAAGCCTACAACATCCACTCTTTGCCAGGAAGTCTTCATTTTAGACAAGCTTAGGAATCTCACAGCTAAACAACTCTCAAGGAGAGAGTGTTGGCTTTCGCTACCTCTACATTAGCGGCTTTCAACTCAGTCTTAGCCTTGAGGCGCAGCCCTGGTGCCTTCAGTGAGCACAAGAGGGAGGCAAACAGGGACGTAGAGGCACATGTCATGTTCACTTAGCCCCCCTGATGACAGAAGCAGGTGATTTTCTTTGGGAAACAGTTCCAATGTGTTTTCCATTGGTATTTAAAACCCACCTCAGCCTGGCTCCTTCATCGGGGCTGTGAGCACCTGTGTCTGAGTCTACATTAGAGTCCTTCTAAAACTGTTTTTTGCCACTTGCCACCTCTCTGAGAAGAGCACAGCTGGGTGATGGTTCTTTCGAGCCATTGCTGTGTTCATGCTAAAAGGGAAAAGTTTCATTGTCAGGCTGTAGACTCCTCAAATGCAGATTTTTTCTGAAAGAGGAAGAAAGGGAGAGGTACTTACTGTGTCTAAAATATTATTCCATGTAATTATCACAATGCCATGAGGTCGGAATGTTCAGATGAGACCAAGCCTCAGAAGAGCATCATTTGGTGCAGGTAGCAGAGGTGGGTGTGAGAGGGAGGCCCTGAGGCCCTGCTGACCGTGTGGCCGAAGGTTTGTCCAGGATCATGTGCACTCAGCTTCTGGAAAGTTTGGTTCAGCATCTAACCTACATCAGTCGTGGTCAAGTGGGTTCTGAGGTCTCTGTTCCTGCACTTGCTGAAGTGAGAGTGCTGCCTCTCCAGGGCTCATCCCCCAACCCCTCCCCCTCCATGCCCTCCTGGTACTTGGTGGTCCTTGCCTCATATTACTATCACTATGTTCTTGTCCCCTTCCAGCACGATGCTATATTTGGGATCCTCAACAAAGTGAAGCCTTCCTACAAATCCTGTGCCGACTGCATGTATCCTCCAGCCAGCGAGGCTCCTGAGGCCTTCAGGGAGCGACTCGAGAACCCGGGTGCTCCCGCCATCTGCACCCAGCCATCCTTCCTGCCCCACCTCACGTCTTCCCCTACAACCCATACATCGGGCAGGTCACGAACTTTGGAGAAGCTGGCCGCCGGCCCAACTGAAACTCCCCCGTTTCTACTACCAGCAGGCCCAAGGAGGCTGGACACTGATGGCTCTGGGGCCGGGGCTGCCCTGGAACTACCAGCTAGCCTTTTGGAACCTTCCAGAGAAACCCAAAAAGTCCTGCCAAAGGCCCTTCTTTTGAAGAATTCTCACTGTGATAAGAATCCTCCCAGCATGGAAGTAGTGAAAGAAGAATCACAACCCAAGAAAGACGTGAAGCCGGCCAAGGACCTGCGGCTTCTGTTCAGTAAAGAAGCCGAGAAACCAACAACGCACAGCTACCTGATGCAGCACCAGGAATCCATCATTCAGTTGCAGAAGGCTGGCTTGGTCCGCAAGCACACCAAAGAACTAGAGAGGTTGAAGGGTATGCCCGCCGACCCAGTGTCTCCCCTCAGGGACGGTGCCACCAGCAGGCTGGAGGCCAGCATACCTGAGGAGAACCAGGACCTGGCTCCTGCCCCTCTGCCAGGGGCCCTGGCTCTGCCAGACCAAGCTGGGAGTGATGAGAAGCCAGAGGCCACCCCACCTGCAGCAGAAGGTGCCTCGCTGAAAAGCCCCACTCCCTTCCTCTGCCGCCTGGATCACACCAGTCATTTTTCGAAAGATTTTCTGAAGACCATCTGCTACACTCCCACCTCATCTTCCATGAGTTCCAACCTGACCCGGAGCTCTAGCAGTGACAGCATCCACAGTGTCCGCGGAAAGCCGGGGCTGGTGAAACAGCGGACGCAGGAGATTGAGACTCGGCTCCGGCTGGCGGGCCTTACCGTCTCGTCCCCACTCAAACGCTCACACTCTCTTGCCAAGCTTGGAAGTCTCAACTTCTCAACAGAAGACCTGACCAGTGAGGCTGACGCATCCACCACTGCTGACTCCCAGGATGCCAAGTTGAGTGAGGCTTCCCTCTTACATGAGCCCCAGGCAACCCCGAGGAACCCAGCCACCACCTCTAAACTGTCAGGGAAATCTGCCCCAGAAAACTTGAAAAGCCCCTCATGGATGTGCAAAAGCTGACCCGTCTTTAGCTGATCACGTGATCCTCCCCGAATTTCACTATGGATTTTGGTCAGCCCCTCATGTCTCGATTGTTTTTAAACAACTAGCATCCTCTGAACTTTCCCCCTCTTGCCACAGAGATGAGGAGAAGCAGACATGCAGCCCAAGAAGGAAGAGGAGTGTCGGTCGTGTGGCTGGGAGAACTGGAAGCTGTCGGCCAGCAGACGCTGAGCCCAAGTCATGTGTTTGCAAGAAGAATCGTGTCTTAAGAAGGGGATATACAGATATGCACACATATCAGAAATATTCCATTTGCAACATACGAAAGTTGCAGTTACGGCATCTTCACCATAGCACATGTTCCTAGCTCATTCAGGCCCTTATGGGAAAACTCTTGGATGGCAATATAAGTCCTACCTCTGTTCTTGCTGTGCTTTTTATTTTTAAAATACAATAGTGACGAAGGCTTGTTCCAGGGAGTAATGCTGTGTCAGAAAAAGGTTTTCCAAAAAGAATTTTTTTTTTTTTGGTTGTGACCCCCAAAAGTGTTAAGATTTCTAACTCTTCTTGCACCATGCGCTGCTGTGTAAATTTACACGAAGGAGTTGACGCTGTTGTTGGACCAGCTCTGGTGCGTGGAGATCATCCGTGTGGTTGACGTCTCTGTGCTGGTGTGGTATTGACAGCTGAGTGGGGTGTGTCCGGCTAGCACTGGGGTCTGGCGAGGGAAAATGTGTGATGTCCTCAGTTGCTAACGGTGGTGTTTAAATGGCTCCCACTCTGAGGAGAAGGACCCCGCAAGCATGTTGCGTCTCCTGTGCTGTTGAGCCCCAGTAGTTGTGCTGAGGTTTTGAAAGCACTCAAGTGTCCGGTGGGGGCAGTGGTTCTGAGATGTGGATCGTCCTGCCAGCAGCCCCAGCACTCAGGTTCATTTGGTCATATCTACTCGTATTGGGGGAGGAAAGGAGATTCCAGCTAAGAGAAATGTGGCTGTTGAAAAGCTTCATAGATGTTTACAGTTGCCCCTTCCTGTGGGGAGAATTCTGCCTGTTTCTCTTCGGCTCTTCCTTGCAGCAAGGACGGGGTATAGGAGGGGTCTGCGGTCCCAGCCTGGGCTCCATGAGGAGCCCCTTTAGGATCAGGTGAGCGTAGTGTGTCATGCTGCTGTGGGGCTGTGGGCTTAAGTGGAGGGTCATCTGGTGTCAGTCAGCAAGACGGGGTATTAAAATATTTGAAGAGAGAAGCGGCTTGATTAGAAAGGTTTAATTCAGGGGTCAGCAGACTCTCGTGTGTGGCCCCGTGAGCTAAAAATGGTTTTTAAGAAAATTATTTATAAGAAAATAATAGGCAACGAAGATCGGTAGCCTGTAAAGCCTGAGATATTTGCTATCAGGCACTGCGTAAAAAAGTGCTGACCTCTGGTTTTATTTGACAACATAGAGCTGCCCAGGGCCCTCTGGGAAGAAAGTGGGAAAATGCGAAGGCCTTCCTGCTCCTTCAACACCTCAGGCCAAATCCTCCCAACCCAGACCTTGCCAGCCCACCCCCACGGTGACAGGGTGGCGTGGCTGTGTCCGAGGAGGAATGCTGCTGGCTGAAGCTTTCCCACAGTTGCAGCTTACACTCAGCTGGGTCAGCCAGATTAATTCAGTAAAACTAGAAAGCCTTCAAGGACCAGCCAAATTCTAAAGGTGGGTGAATGAGTCACCATCTTATATTGGTCAGAACTGGGACCCCAAGAGCAGCCATTCTAGAGAGCACCCAGGGTCTTCAAGAACAAGGCCAGTCCATATTTCAACTGGTAGGTAGTTTTTGCAAAATCCCTCTCTCTGAGAACTTTTTCTCGCTGACTTTATTATTTTTTTTTCAAGTATACATTATTTTACTTTAGACCAATTTATTTTCCCACCACTGTCCATTGAAATTACCTTAATAGTGATTATCTACTTATTCCTGAAAGCCCTGTTATGTTTTTCTTCCTCTCTCTCAGCCAACAAAAGTATATTCTCAAAAGAAAAAAAAAAAATCAAGTTCAATATGTTTTGCCAAATTAAATTTCATGTGGTAGATCAATTTTTGTGTCAAAATAATCCTTTAGATTTGGTGATGACAGGCTTATGGTTTTTTTCACCATGCCCATGTATTAGAGTGATATATTTTTGAAAACTTTAATTTTGAAAGCCATAATTTTGCTAATCTAGTTAAAGGGTGGGAGGAGGACTACAAATATGAGTGAGATTTTGGCTTTGTCAAAAATAATCCATTTGTTCTCAGAAGCACAGCTCGGACGTTTACATCGAAACAGACCAGGGCGTAGGGCCCTATCAGAGCAAAATGAAGCATTCTTGATTTGATGGATAATATTCTGGCCTGAAGGAAAGGTTAAAGATATCTCTCCTAGACCCAGGTCAGTTACACGTTAACATATGGCAAATTGCTATTTGAAATATACTAGCAAGACGAGCATTTGTCAGACTTGGGAGCATCTTGGCAAAGACAGATTCATACCAGTCTCCGAAAAGAAATTTTGCTCAATAAGATATGCCATATCCTGACCGATGCTACGCCTGTAATCATAGCTGATGGGGAACATTCTGAAAATGAGTGGCATAAGTGAGAGGCAGGGGTGTATGCCATAAAAGTCACTGATTTTGGTGACTTCCATTTTCATGGAATGCCTTTGTCAAATTAGGAGAGAACAAAAATTTTGTAAATCAGCTCGATTTCATGTATTCAGCTGCATTTCATCATCCACCTCACCTTTCCCTCACTTTCATACAGCATGCCATAAGTTAGACTGAAGTAGATCTTCATGTTGCATTGATACAGGGAGGCCGTCTTGTCAAGTTTTGTTAAGTGTAAAGGGGAAACTGGCCCTGGGAGAGGAGAAATTATGCTGCCCTCTGATCTTGCTTTGACAATGCCAATTTGCATTTCTTTGCCTTGGAGCAATGTCTGTCATTGCATGAGCTTCTTAAGAACAAGGTTCTTTTTCTTGGTATTCCCTGCCTCCTTTGTCTCAGTGTGGGGACCCATACCAACCTCCTGGGGGGTGGAGATGGTGAACAGTCTCTGCCAGGTAGTAGTACCCTGTCCATCTGGTATGCAGATCACTCACCAGGTGCTCACAGATGGCTGTACTGTTCAGCCTCCTTCAGTTCCACCCCGCCCTCCCAGCATAAAAGCATTCCAGTCCATTCTAAAGTCTTCTCCCTCATGGGTAAGCCCAGAGGATGCCACAGGATGGAGCCGAGTTTGCAATAGAATTAACACCTTCAGGACAACCCTGTACTTCAGTACTCTTGTCTCACCACACAGGCCTGATCCCAGAAGGCTGATGAATCCCGCTGGTCCCCTGGAGCCATTTCTCCCCATTAGGAACAAATGTGGTATCATTTAGCCAAGCTCTTATAAGTAACTTCGCCCAAGGTGTCCAAAGGGAGACTTTGCTCTCTGTTGGCTGGAAATGCTTGGTGCCAGAATACATTTCACCCAGCTCTACTCTGGCTTGCCACCTAGCAGGGTTTCCCCAGACACACACAATGCAGTGAGGGCAACCGCTCCACCTCTGGCAGGAAGACGGTGGGCCGGGAAATTTGTGACATCTGGTCAGCATAGCGTAGGGTCACCTGCTGTGTTCTCTCTCACCCTACAGATTCTTGCCAGTTCTTCATGCCAATCCAAGGTAGTTGATTGACCTCCATGCTTGGCTACTTGGTTTTTTAATTGTCTGCTCTGCAACTGAATACCTGTGTGTATGAGTTCATGCCACATGTGTATGTATGTGTGTGTGGTGTGTGTATTTGAATATATATATAGTTTGAATCAAATCGTCATGTGCATCACTTCTCTCATTCACACACATGCTGTCACCCGAGCTGTGAAGCGGATCACCTGGAACAATCTGGAGTGACACTGCTTAGTGTTACTCTCGGTAGATCTGGACACGACTGCCTTGTTCTGGTCTTGGGTTAGGTGCCACAGCTGTGGCTTCAGTCAGTCTCTTAAACAGGAGTGTTTATAACCAGACCGCCGGGCCTCTTCTGTTCTTTCTGTTGGCCATACTGCACAAGAAGGTGGCTACTTCCTCCCTCTTTTCCAACACTGTAATTATTGTTTTACAATTGAGTGCCTTAATAATAGTTTACAAATACTATGTATTTATGGGAAACTGTTAAGCTCTCACCTTCTGTGATTGGATACTTTGCCTTGTTTGTGGTTGGCATTAGGGCTGGAGCTTGGCCTGCCCCGTACCGTGCTCATCTGCTGTGCAGTCATACGCGTGTGCCCACAACTGTCTAAGGAGCATTGCTGGAAACGCACTGGTAGTTCCTACAGATGAGGCAGGCACTGGCTCATGCAGCATCCCGTAGTAGTGAGGAAAGAATTAGAATTTTGTGTGCGAGCCAGCCGGGGGCGGTGTAGTCCAGGTGCCCTCTGGACCGCAGCCCAGCCCCTCACCATCCCGCCATCACACAGTTAGTTATACTCTTCTTTAATAGAGATTTTTATTACCACCTAGACCACCCTATTTTCCTCTCTGTTGGTATCCTGAGCTCTTTGCAACAAAATGCAGGTACTGACCCCCACCCCCAAATCAGGAGCTCCACCAGATGGGTTGCCCTTTGGTTTTCAGAAGCTGCCAGTGGGTTCCAGTATGTTGCATAATGATATCAATTATTTTTTTATTATATTGGTTTTTCTCTTTTTTTTATATATTATATATTTAAAAGGCAGTATCTTTTGTACTGTGAATTTGCAGTAGAAGATGCATAATGCACTTTTTTTACTTCTGTTGTGTACTGTATATAGTCTGTGTGCTTCTTGTGATGAAAATAAACTTTTTGTTTATAAATGCCTGATGACCTATGAACTTGTGCAAAAGGAAACTGCCTTTTCAACCCCTGCCAAAATAGTCGGATGCATCTTCATCACCATGATGGCCAGTCTTTACCGAGCACCTACTATGTGCTGGGCCCCATGCTGAAAACCTGGGCAAGTTAGACCAAAGAAAGACCCAAGGAAAGAATTGTTGGCTCTTCCAGAAATTGTCTTTTTTTCCCTGATTTTGTCAGTGAAGAGCAGGCCCACTTTTGGGTGGTCATTTGTATAACAAAGAACGCTGCCTCCACCACAGTGGGACTTGGACTTTGGGTAGTGTCTCTTCCTGCACAGAAACAAAATATAAAGCTAGGAGTGTACTCAAGAGAAGCACCTAAGCTACGGCTACCATACCTCGTGGGAGAGGAGGCTGTAGAGGCGATTATTGCTAACGGCCAGGGCAGGACTCCCAGGGAGTCTCAGTTGCTGAACATGGCTTATCTTGCACTTAGGACACAGTCCACTGCAGGTCAGGGCCTTTTGGTGGCTCTCCTCCCTAGGTGACTAGCAAAGCCGGCTGTTTCTATTTAAAACCCTGCCATCTTTGAGTTCCTTGCTTCTAGCTATGCAGTCAGGGGAAAGAGCATGGGGTCTCATGTTGATTCTTAACCTGTCTTTATCTGGCTGCAATATGTGAAATCTCATGTTCTAATGGGAGAAACCTGTGACATAGCCCCACCCCACCTGCCGGGGGCTGGGAGATGTAAGGTGCATATATACCTGGTGAGCACTCACTGTCTACCACAAGTACCTTAGCGTGACCACTAAATTTCACTGCCTGTGGGTTCAGAAAATACTAGGTGTCATTCACCTAGACTTGCTCTGTCTCACTTGGACTCAGAGGAGAGTGATGGATAAACCAGAATACAAGTTTATTACTTTATAAGAATTATAGCTTTGAAGCAGGCCAGATATTCTCACTTGCCATGAAGCACATTGAGTCCTAGATAAATCTTCATGTAAAGTCAAATGATGGTTAGAAATTGCTTACTTGAATATAAAAGCAAATGGTCAGTGGAATGATTCTAATAGTTAACGTTGACAATCAGTAACACAACACAGCCTTCTTTGTAAGATGTTTTTGAAACAACCTTTGAGGGTCATAGTACAGGACACTCTTCCTTGGCCAGGCTGGAGGCACCTAAAAATTCTCTTCAGGCTCCAACCAATCAGAGCCTGGGGATGGGGCCCAGCACTATGTTTCTGATGGATTCCCTGACAGCCAAGTTTAGAAGCCGTCGAAATAAGAATGTGACGCAATCGAGCAGGCTTCCACTTGGCTAGTTACAATCACATTCCACACATGCTTTCTGGAGACAACACCCACATCACCCTAACAGAATGTGGGTGTTCCCAAAACTTGTCAGATACTCATTTACCCAGGGCCCTCAGAGAATGTTTCTAGAATAGCTGCATTTACCCTGATTTCATCCTCAGAGTAGCAATCCCAAGGTTGAGTGTGACTCCAGATCACACCTCCAGAGAGGGTGGTTTCTCAGGGAGGGCCCAAGTGCTTGCTTGTGTTTATACCTGGGGAAGCCCCTCTTGGCAAGATGCATGGAAGAAGCTCCAGCAGGAAGAGCTTGGAGGATGATGGGCATTACAGGAGGATTCACTTCATGGTAGGAAAACCCTTTCCAAAGGAGATATCCACCAAGTGTACAAAGTGAGGCCTGCCCAGAAAACACCACCCACCTATCTTGCACTCAACACGAGCAAAGAGAGTGTATTTCTCCTGTGCCTTTGTGTGCCCAGCACTTGACATAAGGAATCCCTTTACACTGAGTCCTCTAAGTGGCCCTGTTGACATTATCCTCAGTTTACAGATGAAGAAACAGACAGGCAGTGTCAGTCATTTGCCCAAGATTACATCTAAAAATGGTGAAGCCAAATACAGAGAAAGAAAGGAAAAAATGGTGAAGCCAGACAGTAGTGCTCCACCTGAAACCCTGTTCCCCACCTCAAGTAGAAAAAAGCAAGCTGACACTGCATCTGAATCTCCCTTTAGATGTCAGTAAGGAAACTCAAGAGTCCGAAATGAAGTCTCCAGCCCTGGGAAATCTGACCCGTGTCCCTGCCCCAAAGGCTGTCTAGGCAACACAAGATGTTTCCCTTCCCCAAATCGTAGTCACCATGCTTTGCCTTTAAAGAAGAATTGCTCACGCATTCTGAAATATACTTGCAGAAGGTCCCATTTCAGTCTGAAATTTTTTTTTTTTTTTTTGGTAAACTGCTTCAGCATATAAAATGATGTTTGCATGAGCAGCCTCCCAGCATAGCAGAGGATGCCGGGGACGGGGGAGAGAGGGGTCCGACATTAAGAGACAAATTGTCCCAAAAGTGGTTCGTTGGAGGTGGTGAGTTCCCTCTGGTTTTGAAATTGGAGATCAAGCCGTTAAGTGACAAGGCTACCTGCCTCATGGCTGATAATTTGAGATTTAGCTGATAATATATGCAAACCCCTTTCTGCCTGAAACACCATTCGTGTTGAATCGTGGTGGCTGTTATTGTTGGTACTGGTGGGAGGGATGATGGGAAAGGAGGTTGAAAGGAAATAACCTATGCTGAGCATCTACTAGTTCCAAATGTTTCACATATATTACCAAGTTGATCCTCATAGCAGCTGTGACCTGTTTTTAAAAAAGACAGAACCTCAGGTTAGGTAACATGAGTCAGTGTCACACAGCTAGGAAGAGACAGAGACCCATGATGCCTTACTCCAAATTCATCTACTTTCTGCTTCACCATCTTCTCCTCAAAGAAAATAGCCCTTAATGTACTTAGTGCAATGATTAGCACATAGTAGGTGCTTGAAAAATATATGATGAAATTGAATGAGTGAATGAATGAAATATGCTGTGAAAATGAGTCCCAGTTTCATTCACCAAAGCTTGGAAAGTGGAGACACCCACGACTGCCTAAACCAAGATCCTCTAGGGTAGGGACAGTGTTTCAATCATCTCTGAGACCCCAGCAAGGGCTTGGCATGTTGGACTGAACCCCAGGTCAACACCAGGCATTTACTATGAATCAAAGAATCCTGAGTTTCTCAGAGTCCAGAAGAATCCAAAAGGTCATCCAAGCCAATTCCCTTTATAATATACATCCATTCCCGCATTCCTCCCCCATTCATTCATGGTGCCTCTGCCATGTGCCAGGCCCTGGGGACAAAAAAGAGGCCGTCCATTTCATCCCTGGGGTCCTGATGGAAAGCCCTTCTGTAAAAGAAAGAAAATACACACCACCTGCTAACAGCAAAGTGGTTACATGGGTAGGACTCAAGGTTTATGTGTTTTCCTCCTTTTATTTCCCAAAATATCTGCAACAGGATTATGTTACTTTTATAATAAAAAAAGGAAAATGTAAAGATTTAATAAAAAGAAGCTTTTGTATTGAGCTTAACTTTGCACTTCAAGCTCCCATGCCTGTGATTCTAGGAAATTCAGCACAGCATTGTGGGGAGAAAGTCTTTCTCCTCTGCTGAGGTAGTATGGGTGCCCTCCAACAGAGAGATCACTCTCAGATTTCTGTGGCTCAGGGGTGCCAGGCAGGCTCACTATTCTGGGCTGTAAGCTTTTCCAGGCTGCTTGCACCCACCACCCTCTGAGCATCTGAGGGTTGGCAGTGGAACCGAGTGGCGTGTTGAAAGTACAGTGTCCGGGGCTGGCTTCATGGGAAGTTGCACAGGACTCCGCACTTACAAGTCCCTGCCATTGATCTAATGCTTTGCTGTTGCCATCTTGAAATTCTTAATAATCCTTTAGCAAGGGTCAGGCCTTTTCTTTTTGCACTGAGCCCTGCAAATTAGGTAGCTGGTCTTGGCAGTGTCACCGTGCTGATCAAGGGCTTTGGAGCAAGACAGTCTTGCTCCCTAACTTACCCATTCTGTGTCCTGGAACAAGAGACTTAACCTCTCTGTGCCTCAGTCTCCTCATTTGAGAAATAAGAATAACCTCAGAGTGGTGTTGTAAAGATTAGCATTGTGTAATCGGCACAAAGTAAACACCCCTGAAATTATATATTCTTTGCTCTATAAAGTACTTAGCACTTTATAGCACTTCTTTGCTATATAAGGTCCTGCCACAGAAAATCCCTCAGTGAGTAGCTGGAGAAGACATTGGTCGCTGCCCACAAACCAACTGCTGCCGGCTGGCCCCTCTTCCCACCCTGCTTCCTTAGCATGGCACTGAAGGGCAGAGGAGAGCAAACAAGCTCCCTGGACTAGGAGGGACTCAGCTGGGATGTACACATGTATCATCCCCTTCCCCTGCCACCGACCCCGAGGAGGACACTGGCTCTGCCTCTCTCCCATACAAACACCATTTGTCCCCGACCTGGACCCCAGGGCTTCTTCCCAGCAAGACTGTGGGGAGGCAAACAGTGAGGGCGGCCTGGGAGTGTGGGCTTGTCCCTGCTGTGATCCAGAGGTACATCCTGTTCTGGCGTTGCCATGGCACAGTCAAACATCTGCCACAACAGACGTCTGGGGCTGGTGCTGGTGCTGCAGTGGGGCTGTGGATGGGTGAGGGGACGCAAGACTCAGCAAGACTTGAGCCTGGGAAGGAAACCCCCCAAAGCGTGCGTGCACACACATACACACAAACACACATACATGGCACACACACACATGCCTACATGTGACTTGGCTTCTTGGACAGGCAGATGTCCCATGGGGAAGAATTCCTAATTTTCAGCTTTCTTCCTGGAGGTCCTGGGAGATTTCACATGCATAGTCCTGGCAGGGCTGGGCCCTCCTGAATTCTTGTCCTGGTCCAGCTCACAGCCAGGTTCCCGGAACTGCCTGAGGTTGCATCCTGCTCCCAAGATGAAATTTGCTTTCCTGGTTATGATTGTTGTTTTTCCTGATTAGAAAGTAAAACAGTCACTGAAACAAAATCACGTCATATAGAGGAGTGACGATAGCTGCACTCCTGGTGTATGAGCCAGCTGCTGTAACTCATAACTCATTAAAAATACACATGCATAAGGCGCTTAGAAGGGTGGCCCCCAAGCCCATCTAACTTCAAAGTTTGTGATATTGCCACTGAAAATGCTGCCTCCTCAGATCATCAACTTGAACCCCACAAGAGCTGGATCCTCAGTAAATGACCAGGGGTCCTCACTCTTGTTGCCAGTCGCCATCCCTCAGCTCCCTAAAGCCACCTTCCCAGGTTATCCTTGGGAATCCCTGGGGAACATCCTGTGGGGTGGGGCAGCCGATGTGGATATTGCATCACTGGCCCAGCCTAGCAGCATGATCCAAAGCTTCCACGCAAAATGAAGACGTCTAACAGGGACCCTGATTTGGGAGTCAGAGTGAGGTGAAGAAGTAGGGGTTGCATAGGGAACTTGAGGTGGAAAGAGTGTTCCAGGCAGAGGGAATTATTGGTGCAAAGGCCCAGAGGCGAAGTCTGGGGCTCCTCTTTCCACAAACTCCGAGAAGTCAGTATAACAGAGCAAGGCCTGCGGTGGGTGGGGTGCAGACCCTGCAAGACCTTGTAGGTCATTGTCAGGAGTCTGGAATTAATCCCGAGGGCACAGGAGAGCCATGGCAAGGCTGCAGACCGTGGAGGGACATGATAAGCTTTCCCTCTAGAGCCACATTGTCTAACATGGTAGCCACTAGCCACACTGTTAGGGACTGAATGTTTATACCCGCCTCCCCAGGTTGAAGCCCTAACCCATATGATTGTGTTTGGAAATAGGGACTGAGGGGAGGTAATAAAGGTTAAATGAGGACATATGAGTGGGGCCCCAATTCTACAGGGCTGGTGCCCTTATAAAAGAACAGGAAGAAACACCAGAACTCAACAGCTCACTCGCTCTCTCTCTCTATCTCTTCCTGCCATGTGAGGACACTGCAAGCTAGGAAGAGAGCTTGCACCAGGAAGTGAATCGGCTGGTACCTTGATCTTGGACTTCCCAGCCTCTGGAACTGTGAGAAAATAAATTTCTTTTGTTTAAGCCATCCAGTATGGTATTATTATTATTTTTTTTATGGCAACTCAATCTGATTAATTAAAATTAAATTAAAAATTCAGTTTCTCGGTTGTACTACCCACATTTTAAGTGTTCAGTACCTAAATGTGGCTACCATATTGGACAATGAGAATACAGAACATTTTTATCATTGTGGTAAGTTCTATGGACAGCACTGTGCTAGAAGGATCACTTAGGTTTCCGGGTGAAAAATGTTTTTAGAGGAGAACAGTGAAGATAGGGTGTCCAGAATCCAATGAGAGATGCTACTGGCCAGTGCCTAGCACAGTGCCTGGAACACAGTAGATGCTCAGTAAATGTCCATCGAACAAATGAATGGCCTGAATTAGGATGAGGCGATGGGGATGGAGATGGGAGGGTGATCTCAAGTACACTTCAGGAGGCCAAATTGATAGGCCGTGCTGACTGGTTGAAGAGTCAAGGTTCTGGCATAAGTTCTGGCATGGGCAGCTGAGTGGATGGTGGGGCTGTTGCCTAAGATGGGAACCTGGGAGGGAGGCAGTGGGTGTGGAGGATGAGGCTGAGCTTATATCTGGGGTACATGTGGAGTGGCCACATGGAGAAGTCGAGAAGGCCATTGGATCTTTGGGCCTGGAGACTAGTAATGAGTTATGGGCCAGGCAGTTTAGGAATGTATGAACGTGTCCGGGAGAGAATGCAGATACAAGGAGAAGGGTTATGGGGAAGGGCCCTTGGGACACTGACACTGGAGAGGTGACCGGAGGAGGAGGAGCAAAGCCAGGAATGAGCAATGCCAGAAGTGCTGGGATCAATGGGCATGTCTGTCAACCAGGAGTGGAAGGCCGTGGGTGCAATCCTAGCAGGTTGTCACTGACCTTGGAAAGAGCAGATTCAGGGTGAGGAGGGAGAAGAAGTCAGATGGCAGCTGGCCAGGCAGACAGGAAGTGAAGAAGAGGCAGCAAATGGCCGCAACTTTTGAAGCTTGGTGGAGAAAGGGTTAAGGCTGCTGCCCGAAGGGCAGTGCAGGGTAGGAGAAGGTAATTTCTTCCCTGAGATGGCCAAGACCTGACCCTGCTCACAGGTTAATGAGAAATGGGGTGGAGGGAGGCAACTGAAGACCAAGGAAAAGAGCAGGTAGAGTTAATATATTGAGGTGGACAAGTGAGTTTTGCAATCTGCTTGACCATCTTCACCAGATCTGACAGTTGATCAGAATATCCCAGTGAGTGGGTGTGTCTTATTTATCCCTATTTCAGAAATGAGGCAGCTGAGGTCAGGATGGTTTCCACGATTTGCCTGTGGTCACTCTGGGCACCGTCTCCCAATTTTGCAAAGGCTCTGTCTAGGCTGGCAGGGTCTGATCTGGAATCTAGATCTGGCTCACACTCCAAGGTGCATCCCTCACACTTTTTCTCCTTGGGGATAAATAACTACAAAGTGATCAACAAACAAACAAACAAACAAATAAAAACATGCCACAATTCCCAAGTGGGAATAATTTAGCCAGTGAGAAGAAGTAAGGGATATCTCTCACATTACTGCTGGCATTTCCAAATTTACAACTATATATCCTGTCATCTCCCCCTGAATACGGTGTCTTGTGATTCTGCAGTAGTGTAATTCTGATAGCCATTTACTATGTTTTGCTTGTGTGCCATACGCTTTGCTGAGCGTTTAAATGTGATCTCCTTAAACCTCACAGCAACCATGAGAGACAGGCCCTATTATTCTCCCCTCTTTAAGGTGTGGAAATGGAGGCACAGAGAGGCAAGTGACTTGCCTGAGGCCACAAAGCATGTCTCTGGGAGAGATGGAAATCAAAATAGAGTCTCTTCATAGCCGAAGTCGTCTGCCAAACTGCGTCATTGATGTTAAAATGATAACAGAGAGGCTCGTTCTTTTCCTCTGTCATGTGTGGTTTGCTGACTGAGGAAGGGGGAAGAATTAGCATCCAGGTCTATCACCATATCAGCCTCTTCTCCCTTAGGGATGTGATTGTCCCTGGCCCTGGGAAAGACCCGGTTTGATCTGTAGAGAGGCTACAGCAGATTGGCTGGAAGAAAACTGTATTTGCATCCACTAAAAGCTTTTTGAGACCTGGGAGCCTTAGGGAAATAGGGACAGATGGGGTCATAGATTTCTTCCAGAAATGGTCTCATTTTCTTTGCAATCCTTGGATAATTAATGAATCGAGGTCAAGAAAATGGTTGGTCATTTCCCACTGAACTGGTGGTGGAGGGGAAGGGGGCAAGGGATGAATGTCTGTTTCTAATTAACAGAAGGAGGATCCCTGTGGTCCTTCCTTACCCTGGGTTCTAGAGAGAACTCTCAGTGTCCTCCTAATCGGTGCAAGGGACAAAGAGGACCAGGGAGGTGGATCAGAACTGATCCCTGACATCTCGCTGGGCTGTCTACTACTAGGAATGAAGCCCTATGGGTGGCTGGTAAAACTCTCGTTTGAAAAGATACAGTGTGGATAAAGGAGTGTTTCAGCCACATGGTACTCAGAAACCAAAATGCTCAGCTCTTGAGGAGAAAGAGTCCAGCAGGATGGATTTATAATGAAGAGCCAACTTCCTTCCTTCCTTCCTTCCTTCCTTGGTCCCACACTGAGGCTCCTTGAGCCTCAGTTTTCTACCCGTGCTACTCAATGACATGCCTACCCACAGAAACAGCCATTGCTCCCAGTGTAACGATTTCTTCCCAGCTCTTTTATGAGCATCTACATATATATGTAATCGTTATCCCATTATGTGGCTGTGCTGGTGATGACTCAGCCAACCTCATACAGAAGGATGCAAGGTTATTTCTAATTATTTACTATTGTAAACAATGCTGTGATGAACATCTCCGTGCCTAAAACATTTGTATCCCCTGCTGTCTTTCCTTAGGTTAGATTCTCAGAAATAGTAGCCTACCTCCAAGGGCCCTCCCAATGATCCACACCTCTTAATATTCATGTCCTTATGTATTTGCCTTTCACACTGAATCAGGACTAGCCTTAATGGACAATAAGATATGACAGAAGTGACAGTCTGTGGCTTTCAAGGCTGAGTCATAAAAGGCATTTCAGCTTTTGTGTTGGTTTCTTGAATCTCTTGATTTGGGGAAGCCAGCTGCCATGAAATGAGGACACTCAAACAGCCTGGGAAGACATCTACCTAAATGAGGAACTTAGGCCTCTCGCCAACAGCTACATCAGCTTGTCAGCCATGTTGGTGAGCCAACTTGGAAAGGGGAATGGGGCTCAGTCAAGCCTTCCCTGACTACAGCCGCATGAGAAGCCCTGAGCCAGAACCATACAGCTAGCCTATGCTCCCAAATTGCTGTTCTACAAGAGATGATAAATGATTTTGCTGTTTTAAGCCAATATGTTTTGGGTGATTTGTTTCACAGTCGTCGATAACTAATATACTGGATCACAGACAAGAGCACTCTGAAGACTTATGATGGAGAACGTCATTTTTTCTTTCTTTTTCATATCTCCAGATTGTCAGTGTGTACTTTGACATGTAAGTGGCCTGCATGATCTAAGGTGACCTCCTGATAGGGGTTCCTATCAGCTCTGGGATATGGAATATATTTGGAAAGCCCCACGCGTGACCAACAGCCCTTTCTATGCTATTACCACACAGAGATTGGATTTTAAAAAATATATTGATTATTAATTTATAAAGCATAACAGTTAAATATAGGAAATATTTAAAGATGAGTATAACATTTTTCACCACCACCTCTCCTAACGTTCAAACTACCATGTTAACTTTTTTAAAATTTTATTTTATTATTAGTTTCAAGTATACAGTACATCGATTAGCCATTTACATGGTTTATAAAATGAACTCCTTAATTGCTTTCTCTCCTCTGGCTCTCCACCTAGTCATTACATTAATGCTAACTGCATTCCCTATGCCGTGCTCCCCATCCCCGTGACCATCTATCAACTTCTAATTTGTACTTCTTTAACCCTTTATCCCTTTCTCTCAGCCTCACAACCCCCTCACCTCTGGCCATCACCAGATTGTCCTCTATATTTGTAAATCTGTTTTTAATTAGTTTTTTCTTTTTGTTCCTTAGATTCCACATATAAGTAAAATCATATGATATCTATCTTTGTCTGTCTGACTTAGCATTATAACCTCTAGGTCCATCCCTGTCATTGAAAATAGTAGGATTTCATTTTTTTTAATGGCTGAGGAATATTCCATTGTATATATGAACCATAACTTCTTTATCCAATCATTTGTTGATGGGCATTTAGATTGCATCCATATCTTGGCTATTGTAAATTGTGCTGCCATGAACATAAGGGTAGAGAGATCTTTACAAATTATTATTTTGGTTTTCTTTGGATAAATATCCAAAAGTGTAATTTTTGGGTCAAAAGTTATATCCATTTTTAATTTTTTGAGAAATCTCCAGACTGTTTTTCATAGTGGCTGTACCATTTGCAATCCCATCAACAGTGTATGAGGGTTCCCTTTTCTCTGCATACAAAGGTTGGTTTTTTGATTTGTGGCTGTGAGCACTTCCAGAGAGAGGTATTCACAGCTTGTTTCTGGTACCCAGCTAACCATCTAATAGCCTAAGTAGGGCAGCAGAGTAAGCCCAGCCTGTTGTAAGTTAACTGCTCCTTTCTTTCTATGAATTCTCAGGCTTTTTAAGGAGTATAAGCAAAAACATCTGGCTCATTAAGAAATATTTTATCAGAAGCCGTACAACCAGGATAAAGGTTATGGTGAGGAAGTTGGTTTCTATTTCTCTGGCTCATGTACTCAAAATATCCCCAACATGATACACAGACCCAAGGACCCTGCTTGGACACTTGGAGAACTATCTAAGGCCCCATTCGTTTAATCATCAATATGTTCAGTAAATATATTTTTAGCATCCCAGACACTGTTGAGAACATGCAAAGGAGGGTAAATTATGGTCTTTGTGCTTGAGGTTGTTCACAAATGGAGTAAAAAGTCCACAGATGTTATAGTTTGTATTAGGTTCAAATCCCAGCTATACAAGCTGTGTGACTCTGGACAGGTTTCTGGACTTCTCTGAGCCTCAGTTTTCTCTTCTAAAATGAGAGGTTAATAGTATCTATTTACAATGTTTTGAGGATTAAATGAGATGTGCATGTGAAACAATGCTAGGACTAGAGCATAGCATGTGTTTAAAAGCTGCTGCGTTTATTATTGTTAGCAGTAAAAGGTCCCATGTTGCCTCCAATCAGCCTACATCACAAAATAAGACACACCCATATTTGAATACCAACTGTATGCCATGGATTATATGCCTTTACCACACTTAGCTTCACCTTCTTGATCTGTAGAATAGTCTAATCAATGTACCTGGCTGGATTGTTGTGCAGTTTAAATAGGGCAATGTGTGCATATGAATGCTCAGCACACAGAGGACCCACAATATATAAAAGCTATTTCTATTAGTAAGGAGGGTGATCAAAGAAGCAAATAATTGCAATACAGTATAAATACTGTAGCAAAGCTCTTGGTCTGATATGGGTTGCGAGGCTTGGGTGTGGATTTCTGAGGAACCAGCCTTCAGTCCGTTTGTGTAGCGAGGACCTTAAAGAACAAGTCCTTGTTTGACTTTGGGGCAGGGACTCTGGCTGCAGGGGCAGGGACTCTGGCTGCAGAGGCAGGATCCTGTGCGGTGGGCAAATAGTCTTGGAACTTCCAGGAGTGATAGGGCTGCTATTAAGAATCTGTCAGACCAGGGTCCAAAAGTTGGCTCCACCATTGACTTAACCAAGTAAAATTAATCAATGCAGTCACCTCTTTGAGCCTCAGTGTCTTCTGTAAAATAGGGTTTATAATGACAGATAGTATGCACTGAGTGCCAGCTGTATGCCAGGCCTCGTTTTAAGTACTTTACATTTATTAACTCACTTAGTCTTCATAACGGTGCAATGAAGTAGGTGCGATTATCATATTCCCATTTTATGGATGTGAAGGCATGGCACAGGGAAGTATAGCTCACCAGTAAATGCCTGAGCCAGGTTTTAAAACTAAGCTATCTGAGTCCTTAGCTAGCACTCTGTATTTTTAACTCTGCAGCTTTACGTCCATGTGATGGGGTCCGGGGTGAGGATAAAGTCAGACAACACAGGTAACTGCCAAACTCAGAGTCTGCAATGTAGGATGTGCTCAGTAAAGGGCAATACTGGGTATTTTTTGCTAATATTTCTTCTTGTCCAGGGAAAATGTTTTTTCATTAATAAAAATTTTAGAAACATCATTATAAACACATAGTCCTTTATGTTGGCCGTCAGATACAAAGAGCAGGTGGCCAGGACACAGAAGGGATGAACGTTTGAGGGTCCCCGAGTGAATGGTGGGTTCTCAAAGAGCCTGTGATCTCTTGCTCACTGTGTGGGTCTCCACCCCATGCTACAGGCTG
>NW_011889103.1:674475-684506 GCF_000151845.1 Pteropus vampyrus | reverse complement strand
TGGAGTAAAAAGTCCACAGATGTTATAGTTTGTATTAGGTTCAAATCCCAGCTATACAAGCTGTGTGACTCTGGACAGGTTTCTGGACTTCTCTGAGCCTCAGTTTTCTCTTCTAAAATGAGAGGTTAATAGTATCTATTTACAATGTTTTGAGGATTAAATGAGATGTGCATGTGAAACAATGCTAGGACTAGAGCATAGCATGTGTTTAAAAGCTGCTGCGTTTATTATTGTTAGCAGTAAAAGGTCCCATGTTGCCTCCAATCAGCCTACATCACAAAATAAGACACACCCATATTTGAATACCAACTGTATGCCATGGATTATATGCCTTTACCACACTTAGCTTCACCTTCTTGATCTGTAGAATAGTCTAATCAATGTACCTGGCTGGATTGTTGTGCAGTTTAAATAGGGCAATGTGTGCATATGAATGCTCAGCACACAGAGGACCCACAATATATAAAAGCTATTTCTATTAGTAAGGAGGGTGATCAAAGAAGCAAATAATTGCAATACAGTATAAATACTGTAGCAAAGCTCTTGGTCTGATATGGGTTGCGAGGCTTGGGTGTGGATTTCTGAGGAACCAGCCTTCAGTCCGTTTGTGTAGCGAGGACCTTAAAGAACAAGTCCTTGTTTGACTTTGGGGCAGGGACTCTGGCTGCAGGGGCAGGGACTCTGGCTGCAGAGGCAGGATCCTGTGCGGTGGGCAAATAGTCTTGGAACTTCCAGGAGTGATAGGGCTGCTATTAAGAATCTGTCAGACCAGGGTCCAAAAGTTGGCTCCACCATTGACTTAACCAAGTAAAATTAATCAATGCAGTCACCTCTTTGAGCCTCAGTGTCTTCTGTAAAATAGGGTTTATAATGACAGATAGTATGCACTGAGTGCCAGCTGTATGCCAGGCCTCGTTTTAAGTACTTTACATTTATTAACTCACTTAGTCTTCATAACGGTGCAATGAAGTAGGTGCGATTATCATATTCCCATTTTATGGATGTGAAGGCATGGCACAGGGAAGTATAGCTCACCAGTAAATGCCTGAGCCAGGTTTTAAAACTAAGCTATCTGAGTCCTTAGCTAGCACTCTGTACTTTTAACTCTGCAGCTTTACGTCCATGTGATGGGGTCCGGGGTGAGGATAAAGTCAGACAACACAGGTAACTGCCAAACTCAGAGTCTGCAATGTAGGATGTGCTCAGTAAAGGGCAATACTGGGTATTTTTTGCTAATATTTCTTCTTGTCCAGGGAAAATGTTTTTTCATTAATAAAAATTTTAGAAACATCATTATAAACACATAGTCCTTTATGTTGGCCGTCAGATACAAAGAGCAGGTGGCCAGGACACAGAAGGGATGAACGTTTGAGGGTCCCCGAGTGAATGGTGGGTTCTCAAAGAGCCTGTGATCTCTTGCTCACTGTGTGGGTCTCCACCCCATGCTACAGGCTGGACATGGCTCTACAGGGATTTTGAGCAGCTGATTACAGGTCCACCAGGCTAATGAGGCCAAGAGCATGGCCCGGGTCTCCCAGAGGGCCACCGAACTGAGGCAGTGAGCACAGCCCTCACCCTGTCAGCTATCTTATCAATAATTGGCCCTGCTTTAGGATGTCAGAGAATGTCAGAGGGGCCCTCACTACACGGTGTAGCTGAAAGAGACTGAGCTTTGGCTCCATATCCTCAGGCAAGCCTCCCTGAGCTTCAGTTTCCTTATCTGTAAAGTGGGAGGATAAGGGTAGTGTATCAGTTATCTGTTGCTGTGTAATAAACCACCCCAAAGTGTTAGTGGCTTAAGATAACATACATTATTTAGCTCACTTCTTTGGGGGCTGGCTTGGCTGTGGTTTTGCCCTGCATCTGTGGTCAGCTGGAAGATCAGCTCATGGCTGGGTGGGCTAGGATGTCCTCACTCACATGTCTGGCATTTGGCAGCTGCTGGCTGGGGTGGTGAGGTGCTACTGAGCCATGAGCCTCTCATTGTCTGGCAGGTTAGCTTCTTCCTAGGCTTCTTCACACGGTAGCTGGGATCCAAGTACAGCAAAAGATCAAGTTACACACATTTTAAAAATCTTTACAAATGTCATGTTTGCTGATGTCCCATTTGCCAAGGCCGGTCATGTGGTCAAGGCCAGAGTCAGAATGGAGAGCAACTCCACAGGGCATGGCTAGGTGGAGAAAAACAATTTGTGGCCATTTTTACAATCTACCTCAGTGTCCCTGGTAGAGATATTAGGAAGAACAAAGGAACAATGATAGTATTCTTAGTAATTGAGATAATAAAAATCATTTATTGGCACATATCAGGGGCTCAAAACACAGTGAATGAACAATCCTTACTTTCCAGGTAAGGGAACTGTGGTTCAGAGAGGTTGATAACTTATCTAGAGTCACACAGCTAATTGTAGAACAACTGGATTCCAAACCAAGGCTCTCTGATTCCAAAGCTCACGTTCATCGATGTCCCTTCTGCTGCTTTCCCAGCACACGTGATTCGGTTCAAACATTAATAGGGACTAATAAGAGCTTGTCCCTGATTATAAACCTGTCCCACCATGAAGATCTGGCTCATTTGAAAGAAGCCACTGACTGTTGCTTGACGTCTGTAGTACTAGATTGAGTGTAGTCAAGCCTAACACAAAGTAGAAACTCAAAAACATTTGTCTGAATAAAAGATATTGCCACCTATTTCCATAAGAATTTATGTATGCCCACAGACACGAGGGAGAGCTGCTTAGCTTCCTCATCACAAATAGTTCCTTCCTGCTACTAACACTTTGGGTGGCAAAAGTATCTGTATTTCAGAGCATATATTCTCTCAGCTCAGCTTTCCTTTGGGAAAAGCCTCTCAGAAAAGGAGGTGATGCTTCCTTGGGAAGAGAACAGATGATCTTATACCTAACCCTTCTGCTGGGAAAGGCAATAGTGGAAGGGGCTATGATCAAAACCTATAAAAGAATAGGGAACAAGTTCCAAACCATGTATCCCCGAGGGCCCAGGCCTGGTGTGATTTATCTTGTCATGTTCAGGGATTCTTGATTCTACAAGAGAGCAGGATGTCCTTGAGGTCCCAAGTGCAGCCCTGACACTGGAGAGTGGGACCATGGGGCCTCGTTTGATTTTTTTTTTTTTTTTTTTTTACTTTTGTTTATATCCGAATGTTTCTATAATTTAAAAAACAAACGAATGAACAAAAAACACCAATAACAGCAATTCAGGCACAGGGGGTGGGGAGGGGAGAGTGCAGTCTCTGAAGTCAGAAACACTATGTTGATTCTTGATTCTGGAAGGCATATAGCTATATAATCTCCCAAGTTCTTTCTCCTCCCAAAGGCTCAGTTTCCTCTACTGTGAAATGAGCATGATAACAAGCCCTATCTATCTGCTAGGTTGCTGTGAAAATTAAATGAGATATTTCCTGTACAGCCCGTAAGACTGAAAGGCTCCATATGTCTGAGCCAGGTTTTCTCAATCTTGCTATAATCAACATTTGGGGTCTAAATACTTCTTTGTTATGGGATAGGATTGAGGCTGTCCTGTGCATCATAGGATATTTAACGGCATCCTTGGCCTCTACTCACTAGATGCCAGTCACACTCTCCCATTTTTGAAAACCAAAAATGTCTCCAGATATTTCCAAATGTTCCTTGAGTGTGGGGAGCAAATTGCCCTATTGAGAACCACTGATCTAAGCCTTTATTGTTGTTATTAATTAACAATAATTCTCTTTTTGTGTGAGGCTGAGATGTCTGATTTTTTTACTTAAGTTTATTGAGGTAATATTGGTTAATACAATTATATAATTTTCAGGTGTACATTATCACTTGACATCTGTATATTCCACTGTGTGTTTACCACCCAAAGTCCAGTTTCCTTCAGCTACCATATATTTGATCCCCTTTATCCACTTCGCCCTCCCTCTACCCTCCTATATTTGACCCCCTTTACCTCATCTCCCTCCCTCCTCCTCCTTCACCCCCTACTCTCTGGTAACCATTAGTCCATTGTCCGTGTCCATGAGTCTCTGTTTGTTTGTCCTGCTCATTTGTTGCTTTTAGGTTTTAGGTTTATATCCCATGTGATTTTCAACTTTTTCTGTCTGGCTTATTTTGCTTAGCATGATTATCTCGAGGTCCATCCACATGTTGTCGCAAATGGCAGTATTTCATGTCTTCTTATTCCATTGTACCACAGCTTCTTTAGCTAATCATCTATCACAGGACATTTCAGTTGTTTGCATGTCCTGGCCACTGTGAATAATGCTGCTATGAACATCGGTATGCAAATATCTTTTTGAATATGGGTTTTCAAGTCTTTGGGGTAAATACCCAGTAGACAGATTGCTGGATCATATGGTAGATCAATTCTTAGTTTTTTGAGAAACCTCCTTACTGTTTTCCATAGTAGCTGTACTAATCTGCAGTCCCACCAGCAGTGTATGAGGGTTCCTTTTTGAGACGTCTGATTTTTGAGGGGAGCACTGCCTAGATTGGGCTTTGGAAGCTGTAGCGTGTTCCATACAAACAATTGCAAGGTTTATTAACTCAATAACGAGATTTATGTGGATGAGTGAATACTTTGTATGCCAAGATTCATGTTTAAATTTTGAAAAATCTTCACAGGAGCTTTGTCTGGAAATTCTTCCAGCTGGGGTTCTGCTGAGCTCATCAAAAAGTGACTTTGGGCTTGGGGTCTTAGTGTAACACCTTAAATTCATAGAATTTCTTCTCCCCTTTCAAAAAGACAATTTTTTGATTTTAAACCATTGAATGTACTTTGCAAAAAAAAAATACGAACTATAGAAGAAGAGACGTAAAAAGGAAACTCACCTATAACTCAAATCCTATCACTGAGAGAAAATTTCTATTATAATGTGTGTGTGTGTGTTTTTTATAAAATGGGACATACTCTTTTTTGACTTGCCTTTTTCATCTAACAGCACATCTGGAATATCTTTACAAATATTCTCCCACAACTTCTTTTATTTTTCCTGCTTAAAAACCTTTGGTGATTTCTCGTGGCCTGGAAATAGTCAGGCTTCACAAGGGGAAAAGGCTAAGGCCACAATTCATAGTTTGTGTTGAACTACAGTCCTTTACAGATATCACCTGGACACATGGAGGCTGGAGACCGCAGACCTCATGAAAGGAGAGGATAGAGTTTGGGTCTAGGAAGTCATTTTTGCCTTCAGGATGAGGTGCAGACATTTTTGTCTGCTGTCCATTCTCTCCAGTGCTTGGCCTCAGGGTGTCCTTCTGATTCCCTCATTGATAGAATTCCTTCCAATTACTGCACTGGAATGCATCTCCTCTTGTTGTTTCCATCAGGGCTGTTCCCATAGCAAACAGTGGTGTGATAAATGTCCTTACACATATACAGTTGATTCTGTGTTTGAAAAGTTGTGGACTCTGTATTTGTTAATTCACCTACTCAGATAAATTTATTTGTAACCCCCAAAGCAATACTCACGGTGCTTTGGGAGTCATTCATGGGCATGTGCATGTGAAGAGTGGTGAAAAATTTGTCACGCAATGTACACATTGCCAGCTGAGGTGGAACAAGTCAAGGCTGTGCCTTCTTGTCTCAGCTCTCATACTGCGAACAAGTGTCCTTTCACAGTATATTTAGTGCCACATTTTTAGTGTTTGCATGTTTTTTTGGTATGGTTTTACTATTTAAAATGGCCCCCAAGTGTAGTGCTGCAGTGCTGTCTAGTGTTCCTAAACACTGGAAGGCTGCACTGAGCCTTATGGAGAAAATGCATTAGGTAAGCTTCATTCAGGCTCGAGTTATAGTGCTATTGTCCATGAATTCGATGTTAATGAATATTATATATATATATATATCAACTATATATGTATAAATTTATATATATGTTTATATATATAATATATACTTATATATATCAACAATGCATATATTAAATAAGGTGTCTTTAAATGGAAATATACATAAAACAAGGTTATATACTGATTAGTTGATGAAAATGTGGCAATGATTCAGTATTTGCGACTTGTTTTCGTGGTAACTTCATAGAATATAAATACAGCAAATAATGAGAATTGACTGTATCTTTGCATGTGACCATGATTATTGCCTTAGGATACATTTCTGAGAATGGAACTACTGAACCCAAATAGAATACCTCTTTCTAAAGTCTTTGGGGTTTGTATCAATTAGCTCTTGCCCTGCAAGAAATTTCAGCTTCCAACTCTGTAAAATGGGGATTTACAAAAGCCATATTATTTTTCATCACCTTAGTTCAAAGATTCATTGAGTTATTGCCTGATAAGTTGGTAAGACTGGGCCTGGTGATCTGTAAGTGCTCCATTATAGTATTTATTTGTATTAAGGATTTGTGGCAGGTGCTCTCACAAACATAAACTCAGATTAGCATCATTTCTTCCCACTGAAGAGATGAGGAAACTGAGACCCAGAGAGGTGACATAACTTGCTCAAAATCTCAGAGCCAGGAAGTGGCAGGGCCTGTTATCACACCAAGGCTTCTATCATCAGCTCAATCCATCATGGCAATCATGCATGGACTCAGCCTCCTATATGGTCTAGGCCTTGAGCCAAGTGTGCAACCTGTACTTTTTCATGGATGCTCCACAAAACCATGAGGTGGTGTCAGACAAGACTGAGTAGGGAGCAGGGACTTTCATTCCCACTGGGTGGTCATGAGGCCCTTCCCTAATTGGTGTCAGTGGAGACCATAGATTTCCACCCTCACCCAATGGAAATAATGTGCTCTTCTCTCTCCTCTAGTTTGGCATCAGAGGAGGCATAATGGAGAGTCAGGAGTTTCAGCATTGTCTGGGAATACCTTCCTGTGTGTCAGAGGAGGACACATGGGGACAGTAATGATTGACACCTAAAGCAAAAATTATAACACTGTCTGATATGGTTCTAAATGTATGGAGAGGAAATCTTTAAGACAATTATATTACAAATGAAAGAGGGTAGATGGACATAAAGGGAGATAAGGGCTCTACACTGCCATTGAACTGGTAAAATAATGATAGCAGTAGACTCCGAACATATCTACAGATATGGAGATACAGATATAGACTTATCTATATCTATAATGTAATACTTAGGGCAACCACTAAAAAGCTATACAAAGAGATATACTCAAAAACACTATAGATAAATCAAAATGGACTTTTAAAAATGTTCAAGTAACCCACAGGAAAGCAGAAAAAAATAAAAACCAGAAATGAAAAACAGAGAGAATAAGCACAAAGCACAAAACGAAATAGCAGACTTAAGCTCTAACACATCAACAGTTACCTTAAATGTAAGAGGTCAAAATATATCAATTAAAAGACAGACTGGCGAGTGGATTAAAAATTATGAATCAACTATATGTTAGCTATAGGAAACTCTCTTCAAATATGCCCGTACAGGAAGGATGAAAGTAAAAGGATGGAAAAAGGACATATGCCAACATTAAAAGAATGCAGGTGTGCCTATGTTAGTGTTAGATAAAGTATATTTCAGAGCAAAGAAAATTAACAGAAAGACATTCTATAATGATAAAAAGTCAATCCATCAAGAAGACCTAACAATTCTAAATGTGTATACACCAAACAGCAGAGCTGTAGACTATGTGAAGCAAAACTGATAAAACTGAAAAACAAAATAGACAAATCCATCATTATAGTTTAAAATTTCAGTACTTCTCTCTCAGTGACTGAAAGAACTTCTTCAAAGAAAATCAGCAAGAACACCATCAACAAATAGGATCTGATCGACATTTGTAGAATACTCACTGACCAACAGAATACACACGTTCTTTTCATGTACCCATGGAGCATAATACCAAGATAGAATGTATTCTGAACTATAAAACAAAAAATTTGAAATAATTATAATCGTATAGAGTATTTTCTGACCATAATAGAGTCAAATTAGAAATCAATAACAGGAAAATAATAAGATAATCTCCAAATACTTGGAAAGTAAACAACAAATAAATAAATAATTCATGAGTCAAAAAGGAAATGTCAAAGGAAATTTTAAAATACATTAAACTGAATGAAAGTGATAATACAACATAATAAAATTGGTGGCACGCAGCTAAAGCAGTGCTGAGAGGGAAATTTATAGCACTAAAAATGCACATATTATAAAAAAAGAAAAGTCTCATAGCAATAACCTAAGTTTCTACTTCAAGAACCTAGAACAAGAGCAAAATAAACTCAAAGCACACAGAAGAAAGGAAATAATCAGGGTAAGAGCACAAATCATTGAAACTGAAAACAGGGAAACAATAGAGAAAAATCCATGAAATGAAGTGCAGGGTTTTTTGTTTTTTGTTTTTTAAGATCAGTAAGATGAACAAATCTCTAAGACTGACCAAGAAAAAAAAGAAGACACCATTCACCAATATCAGGAATGAAAAAGGAGCTTACTACAGACCCACAGACATCCAAAGATAAGAAAATTCTGCAAATAACTCTACACACATACATTTGGCAACTGAAATGAAATGGACCAATTCCTTATAAAACACAAACTACTGTAATTCACCCATATGGAATAGATCATTTGAATAGCAATGTAACTATTAAGGAAATTGAATTTATAATTTAACAGCTCCCAAAAAAGAAATCTCTAGGTCCAAATGGTTTCACTGGAGAAGCCTGTCAAACACTTAAAGAATTAAATATAATCCACATAATCTCTTCTAGAAAATAGAAGAAGAGTAAACATGTCCCAACTCATTTTATTAAGCTAGGGTTACTTTGATATCAAAACCAGACAAAGACAGTAAAAAAGGGGATCTACAGACCAATATCCCTCATTAGTTTAGAAACACAAATGCTTAATAATACATTAGCAAATAGAATTCAGCAATATATAAAAAGAATTATATACCATGGCCAAGTAGAATTTATTCCAATGATGCAAAGGTGACTCAGTATTAAAAAATCAATCAGTGTAATCCACCATGTTCATAGGCTAAAGAAGAAAAATCACATGGTCATATCATTTGAGGTAGAAAAAGTATTTGACAATATTCAATCCCTTTTCATGGTAAAAACTCTTAGAAAAATAGGAATAAAGGCTAACTTTTATGACTTGGTAAAGAGCATCTACAAAAAATCTATAGTTAACTTTATACCAAATGATGAAAGACTAAATGCTTTCCTTCTAAGATCAGGAAGAAAGTAAGGATGTTTGCTCTCACTATTTATTCAACACAATGCTGGGGGTTTTAGTCAGTAAATTTAGGCAGGAAAAGGAACTAAAATGCATACTGATCAGAAAGGAAGAAATAAAACTGTCCATATTTATAGATGACATGATTTTCTAGATAGAAAATCCCAGGGAATCTATAAAACACCTCACAGAGTGAGTTCATCAAAGTTACAGGAGACAAGTTAAACACACACACAAAAATCAATTATATTTCAATATATTAGCAATGAACTCATGGACACCAAAATTTAAAAAATGCAATGCTATTTATAATTGCTAATAAAAGTTAATTAGGTGTAAATCTCACAAAACATGTACAAGACTTATATACAAAAACTATACAACACAATGAAAGAAATCAAAGAGAAGCTAAACAAATAGATGTGTGAAATTTATGGATTGGAAGACAGCATAGTAAAGCTATCAATTCACCCCAAATTGATATATAGGCTTAACACTATTTCTATAAAATTGCAGAAAGTTTTTTGTTTTTGTTTTTGTTTTTTTTGCTGATGGAGACAAAAGTATTCTAAAATTTGTATAGAAAGGAAAAGAAGCTAGAACATTTTTTAAAAAGAAGAATAAAGTGGGAAGCAGTCTACCCAACTTCAAGATTTATTATATAGATATAGTAATCATGACTGTGTGGTAATGGCAGAAGATTGATCAATGCAACAGAGTAGAGAACCTATAAATTGGCCCACATAAATATGCCCAAGTGATTTTTGACAAAGGTATAAAATTAATTCAATGGAGGAAAGATAGCCTTTCAACAAACGTACCTCAATTGTTCTGCAGGCAAAAAATGAATCTCAACCTAA
>NW_011889103.1:672056-674130 GCF_000151845.1 Pteropus vampyrus | reverse complement strand
AAATCCAACAAAGGACTAGTATAAAGAATATATAAAGAACTTTCAAAACTCAACAGTGTCAAAACAAACAGTCCAAATAAAAAATGGGCAAAAAAATGTAGAGAGACATACAGATGGCAAATAAGCCCATGAAAAGATTTTTCAACATCGTTAGATGCAAATTAAAGCCACAACAAGGTATCACTATGTACCTATCAGAATGGCTAAAATAAAAAATAGTGACACCACTAAATGCTGGTGAAGATGCAGAGAAACTGGATGACTGATAGCGTGCTGGTGGGGATTAGAGGATATAAATGATAGCCACTCTGGAGAAGAGTTTGGCAGTTCCTTAAAATACTAAACACAAAACTATCATACGACCAAGGATTGTACTCTTGGGTAGAGAAATGAAGACACATGTTCACACAAAAATTTGGATGTGAATGTTTATAATGTTTCTAGGAGCTTATTCATAATAAACTGCTCCAAACTGAAATCAACACAGGTGCCTTTCAATGGGTGAATGGCTGAACAAACTGCAGTATATCTGTACCTTGGAATACTACTCAGCGATAATACATGCCACAACCTGGATACATTTCTAGAGATTTATACTGAATGAGAATGCCAATCCCAAAAGGTTGCATACTACATGATTTCATTTATCATTCTTGAAATGACAAAATTGTAGAAATTGAGAACAGATCAGGGGGTGCCAAGGATAAAGAAAAGAGTGGGGCAAAAGGGAAGTAGGTGTGGCTCTACAAGGGCAATGTCAGGAGTCCTTGTGAGGGAAATGTTCTGTATCTTGATTGTATCAATGTCAATATTCCAGCTCTATTGTGCTATAGTTTTGCAAGATGTTACCACTGGAGGAAACTGGGTAAAGTATACATGTGATCTCTTTGTACTATTTCTTACATCTGCATGTGAATCTATAACTATCTATCTCAAAATATAAAATTTAATTTAAAAAAGACATCCCTCTGCAGCCAGCCAATCATTTCTAGCTTTTATTTTGCAGAAAGCAACAAAGCAGTGAAAATCAAGATTTAACAATGTAGGGTGAATTTTAATATTCTGTGTTTTGTCCTCTTCTGTTGCTCAATTAGGGGTCTTGCCTACTGAGATTACTCTAAGGAGCTTCCAGGCTCTCATTTATTTAATAATATTACTAGTATTTGTTAATGCTTCCATAGGGTATTTCACTCAGCTTCTAGGTTGCCCTAGCAACCTAAGATTAATGTCCTCCATTTGCTACTCGGAGAAACTAGAAAAAATGATTTGCTCAGAAGCCTCAGAGTGTAGATACCACAATTCTTTCTTCTTCATATATGAGTGATTTGGAATCACTCTTATTTTCCTGATCATTAAATTCCTCTTTATCTAGCATCTTTCTTAGGCCACCCCAGAAATCACCACCTTTTGAGAACAGAAAAAGACTCTCAAATCCAGCATTTTACCTAGCTCTCCATTTAGGGCCAGCTTAAACAGAGCCTAGGTTTCCTCAGGGCTCACAAAGGGGTTGCTATGGATTCAAGAACAGCAAGATGATGCGGGATTTTTCGCCCAGAAAAGGGCTATGCAATTTTCCTACTGCTTCTGGGGGTAGTAACTCTCAGTTGACCACATTTGGGGCAGGCGTGGGGTGGAGGTGGTTGAGGTGGCATTGCTTCTGGCTTTAGATGCTTGCTGTGTAAGAATTGCCTCTCTCAAACGAGGGATAAGACAAGGAACCAAAACAGGTAGCTGGAAGGCAAAGGCCTTGAGATCTTTCTTTCTCAGCATATTCCATGGCTGCTCTAACAGTGGTGTCATTGTGGAGAATTGGTGTCATGGAAAATTTTACTTCTAATTTCATCACTTAAAGAACTGGGAGAAGGGAATCAACATATTTTAAACTATAATACCTACTTTGTGCGGGGCACTATGCTGGATGCTTTGCCATAATCTTATCGAATCTAAACTCTTGAATCTTCAGAACCACTCCCCGAAGTAAGCATTTGGATTAAACCATTATATAGATGTGGGGAATAGGGCTCAGAGAGGGGAAGCTCATGGAATCATTCAGGGAGAGAATGCTACTACAGTA
>NW_011889103.1:669627-672006 GCF_000151845.1 Pteropus vampyrus | reverse complement strand
ATACATGTGATCTCTTTGTACTATTTCTTACATCTGCATGTGAATCTATAACTATCTATCTCAAAATATAAAATTTAATTTAAAAAAGACATCCCTCTGCAGCCAGCCAATCATTTCTAGCTTTTATTTTGCAGAAAGCAACAAAGCAGTGAAAATCAAGATTTAACAATGTAGGGTGAATTTTAATATTCTGTGTTTTGTCCTCTTCTGTTGCTCAATTAGGGGTCTTGCCTACTGAGATTACTCTAAGGAGCTTCCAGGCTCTCATTTATTTAATAATATTACTAGTATTTGTTAATGCTTCCATAGGGTATTTCACTCAGCTTCTAGGTTGCCCTAGCAACCTAAGATTAATGTCCTCCATTTGCTACTCGGAGAAACTAGAAAAAATGATTTGCTCAGAAGCCTCAGAGTGTAGATACCACAATTCTTTCTTCTTCATATATGAGTGATTTGGAATCACTCTTATTTTCCTGATCATTAAATTCCTCTTTATCTAGCATCTTTCTTAGGCCACCCCAGAAATCACCACCTTTTGAGAACAGAAAAAGACTCTCAAATCCAGCATTTTACCTAGCTCTCCATTTAGGGCCAGCTTAAACAGAGCCTAGGTTTCCTCAGGGCTCACAAAGGGGTTGCTATGGATTCAAGAACAGCAAGATGATGCGGGATTTTTCGCCCAGAAAAGGGCTATGCAATTTTCCTACTGCTTCTGGGGGTAGTAACTCTCAGTTGACCACATTTGGGGCAGGCGTGGGGTGGAGGTGGTTGAGGTGGCATTGCTTCTGGCTTTAGATGCTTGCTGTGTAAGAATTGCCTCTCTCAAACGAGGGATAAGACAAGGAACCAAAACAGGTAGCTGGAAGGCAAAGGCCTTGAGATCTTTCTTTCTCAGCATATTCCATGGCTGCTCTAACAGTGGTGTCATTGTGGAGAATTGGTGTCATGGAAAATTTTACTTCTAATTTCATCACTTAAAGAACTGGGAGAAGGGAATCAACATATTTTAAACTATAATACCTACTTTGTGCGGGGCACTATGCTGGATGCTTTGCCATAATCTTATCGAATCTAAACTCTTGAATCTTCAGAACCACTCCCCGAAGTAAGCATTTGGATTAAACCATTATATAGATGTGGGGAATAGGGCTCAGAGAGGGGAAGCTCATGGAATCATTCAGGGAGAGAATGCTACTACAGTATCCCTATTTTGCTGATAGAGAAATTGAGGCTTAGAGAGGATAATTTGCTGTGATAGCTGTTTTGGTTCAGGTGGACAATGATTTACATAACACACATTTCTGAGGCTGATTCTTAAAATGAAAAAAATTCCCCCGTGAATCGCAAAGATGCCTTGTTTTGGGAAGTAAATAGCCTACCTTCTGCAGGTCTGCTTTGTAAATTTGGTTTCTCAGGCCCAGGTTCCCCAAATCTTGGTATTTCAGAGCTTGGTATTTCAGAAAGGGACTCTGGCGATTATTAACGGGACAACTTAACGCTAAAGATCAGGAAATTCAGACTTATAGAGGTGAAAGGAACCGCCCCGGGACACAGTCTGACAGCAGCAGAGCTGGGTCTCAATCCCGGTCCTCTGACTTTCAGGCTTGGTCCATCTAGTTATTAAGAAAATGGGTGAGGGACTTTGGCCAGGCAAAGGAAGGGAGGGACCATGTATCCTTCATTTCCTCACCTGTGAAATGGGGTCAATGGGCCCTCAGGTTTGTGGTGGGGAATACGTAGGTGTGGCCCAACCCAGGAGAAGCCAACCTGCACCAGGAATGTGACAACGGAAAGTAGAGATAGGGCCAGAGCGTCCGGGGTCCCCAGAAGTGGTGGTTGGAAGGTATGATGGGAGCAGAGGCGGAGTTTCGGGAGCCAAGGCGGGGATTCGAGAATTAGGGGCGGGGCTTGGAATTTTAAGCGTTTAGATGATCAGTGGGCGGGGCTTGAGATGCGGCGAATAGGGTTGCTGGTTCGTGGACGTGGCTTCTAGAAGCTGGGGTGCCGATAGGCCAGTTCTGAAGCGGTGGAAGGGGATCCGGGCTTAGAGAGGCAGGAGGCTGGCTAAGGGGTTGGATAGGTAGTGGGCGGGGCTCACGGGAGCTGATGTTCTGGTTATAAGGGAATCTTTGAAGAGCCGGGGATGCGACCCTGCAGAATCAAGCAGGTCAGTGGGCGGAGCTCAAAGAACGCTTGTAGGCGTGGCCCTCCGGCCACTGCCGTGAATAGTGGGCGGTACGTGTGCCTCGGCACCGCCTTCACCGCGGCCCGCCTGCATCCCTCCGCGCAACCAGAGGGGGCGCTAGGGAAGAGTGAGGCGTGGAACAGAGGGTGGGAAGCGGGCTTCCCCTGCCGGAAGTGGGCGTGGCGCGCCGCAGC